>NW_028142726.1:0-34722 GCF_055691185.1 Crinia signifera
TTCTCTCTCTCCCCCTCTCTCTCTCCCCCTCTCTCTCTCCCCCTCTCTCTCTCTCCCCCTCTCTCTCTCTCCCCCTCTCTCTCTCTCCCCTCTCTCTTCCCCCCTCTCTCTCTCCCCCCTCTCTCTCTCCCCCCTCTCTCTCTCCCCCTCTCTCTCCCTCTCTCCCCCTCTCTCTCTCCCCCTCTCTCTCCCTCTCTCCCCCCTCTCCCTCTCTCTCTCTCCTCTTTCTTTCTCTCTCTCCCCCCTCTCCCTCTCTCTCTCTCCCCCCTCTCCCTCTCTCTCTCTCCCCCCTCTCCTCTCTCTCTCTCCCCCTCTCCCCCTCTCTCTCTCTCTCTCTCTCTCTCTCTTTCCCTCCCTCCCCCCCAGTGACCCTATGCTGGGGTGAAGGAAAAGAAGACCTAACGATGGGGAGATGGAGCAGGAAGAGATGACTAGCACCGAAGGGGAGGGAGTGCAGCAGGGGCAGAAAACCGGCATTCCATCACTGCTGATCATGTAGCATGCAGCACCGATTACAATAGGTACACAGCGCCTGCATATACTGCTCTCCCATTCTCCGCACGTTCTGCTCCTTCTCCACACCTCCTCAGCCCCTCCCCTTCACTTCCCCTTCTCCTCACCCCTCTCCTGCTCTCCCTTCTCTGCTTTCACCTCTCCCCCCTCTCCTATGCTCCCCCTCCTCCTCTCCTTCACTTTCCCTCCTCTGCTCTTGCTCTCCCTTCTCCTCTTGCTCTCCGTTCTCCTCTCCTTCCCTCCACTCCTCCTACTCCTTCCCTTAGCTCCCCCACCTCCTCCTCATCTACTCTCCATCCTCCGCTCCCTCCTCCTCTCCCTCCCCCCTCTCCTCCCCCACAACCTCTCTTCAGCTTCCCTTCCTCCGCTCCTCCTCTCCTCTGCTCCTCCTTTCCTCTGCTTCCCCTCCTTTCTTCTGCTTCCAATCCTCTTCACCCCTCCCCTGCTTTCCCTTCTCCTTGTCTCCGCTCCTCTTCTCCTCAGCTACACATCTCTTTCCCTCCTCCACTACCCCCTCCTCCTCCTCTCCTTTGCTTCCCTCCTGCTCACCTCATCTCTCCGCACCCCCTCCCCTTCTCTCACTCTCCGCTTCCCCTCTCTTCCGCTCCCCCTCCCTCTTCTCCTGCACTTCCCCTCCTCCTCACCCCTCTCCTCTTCTCCTGCTCTCCCTTCTCCTCTACTCTGCTCCCCCTCCTCTTACTCCTCTCCCTCCTCCTCTCTTTTGCCCCTCCTCCTCTCTCTCCTCCCCACCACTTTTCGTCGGAGGAGGAGGAGCATTTCAATCGCTGCTGATCATGTACCATGCAGCACCAATGACAAGAGGTACACAGTGCCTTCTGTGCTACTTCTCTAGATGTCCGCTTCTCTCCTCCTCCACTCCTTTGCTCCTTCTCGGATCCCCCTCCTCCACTCCTTTGCTCCTTCTTCTCTGATCCCTCTCCTCCTCTCCTCCTTCCCCTCCTCCTCTCCCCAGCTCTCCCTTTCCCCTCTTTTGCTCTCCTCACCAATTTCCCACACTTTTCTCTCTCTGACTGCCAGTGAACCTGTGCTGGGGTACAGGAAGAGAAGACCCAGCGCCGGGGAGATGGAGCAGGAAGAGATGACTAGCACAGAAGAAGAGAAAGTGCAGCAGACCCAGTCTGCCCAGGAGCAGGGCAGCAAAATCATCGCTACCATCGCTGCTGATTGTCACAGGAGGTACCCAGCACCAGCTTGCACTGCGCTCCCTTCTCTGCACCTCCTCCATGCCTCCTCTCCTCCTCCTCTCCCCCTCTTCTTGTCTGCTCCTGCTCTCTGTTCTCCCCTCCTCCTCAGCTCCCCAACCACCTCCTCCGCCTCCCCTCCTCCTTTCCTGTTTCCCCCTCCTTTCTTTTGCTTCCAATACTCCTCACCCCCTCCCCTACTTTCCTTTCTTCTTTCCTCTCACTCCTCAGCTCCCCCTTCCTCTTCTGCTTCCCCTCCTCCTCTCGCTTCCCTCCTGCTCACCTCCTATACTCCGCACCCCCTCCCCTTCTCTGCTCCTCCACTCCCCCCTCCTCTCCTTCACTTCCCCTCCTCCACACCCCCTCTCCTTTTCTCTTTCTCTCTCTCCACCCTCTCTCTCTCTCCACCCTCTCTCTCTCTCCACCCTCTCTCTCTCCACCCTCCACCCTCTCTCTCCCTCTCTCTCTCTCTCCACCTCTCTCTCTCTCTCCTCTCTCTCTCCACCTCTCTCACTCTCTCTCGCCTCACCCTCTCCTCTCTCTCTCGCCTCACCTCTCTCTCTCGCTCACCCCTCTCTCTCTCTCTCGCCTCACCCTCTCTCTCTCTCTCCTCTCGCCTCACCTCTCTCTCTCTCTCTCTCTCGCCTCACCCTCTCTCTCTCTCGCCTCACCCTCTCTCTCTCTCTCTCTCGCCTCAACCCTCTCTCTCTCTCTCTCTCTCTCGCCTCACCCTCTTTCTCTCTCTCTCTCGCCTCACCCTCTCTCTCTCTCTCGCCTCAGAAGGCACCTTTTGAACCATTAAGGTCGGCGGACCTTAAGTTTCTCACATGGAAGACTGGTATTCTTGTTGGCAGTGGCATCAGCGAAGAGGGTGTCAGAGTTAGGAGCATTGTCATGCAAGTCTCCCTTTCTTGATATTTCATGAGGATAGGGCAGTTCTTCGGACGGTACCTCAGTTTTACCAAAAGTAGTCTCTGCTTTCCATCTAAACCAGGAGATAGTTCTACCTGTGTTTCAACCCCCAGAGGGTTCTAGAAAAAGGGACAAATTGAGGAATTTGGATGTTGTGCGTGCATTACGCATTTATGTGGACAGAGTTAAGAGTGTCAGAAAGACTGACACCTTGTTAGTGTTGTATGACATACACAAGATTGGTTGGCCGGCATCTAAGCAACCATTGCTAGGTGGTTGCGCTCTGTGATAGCTTTTGCATACACTAAAGTTGGAAGGCCTGTTCCGGCAAGGATAAATGCGCATACCACCAGGTCAGTTGCCACCTCTTGGGCGGTTCGACATGGGGCAACAGCTGAGCAGGTTTGCAGGGCTGCCACTTGGTCATCTGTTCATACCTTTGCCAAATTCTATAGGTTCCATGAGTTCGCGTCGGAGGACGCATCATTCGGGCGAGCAGTGATGAGAGCTGCAGACCTGAGCGTACCCACACAAAGGACCGGCTCTGGAACGTCCCAATGTTGAGCTGTGTCACCAGGACCATTGAAAGAGAAAAAGGGATTTTTGTAAGAACTTACCGTTCGAATCCCTTTCTCTGATATGGTCCTGGTGACACAGCGATCCCTCCCTTACGCTCAGTAAGTATGCCAGTGTTCATGATGTTCATGTTTAATTGGTTAAAGTAACAATTATTGTTAAAAAATGTGCATATAATATGTGCAGGCGTTTGTACTGAGTTAATGTATTCCAGTGGCTTTGAAAGATTGAACTGAAGAGTCCAGGATGCAGTAGGGGAGGAGCCTACCCTCTAAAAGATTTAGGATAGGTGCCTGGCTCCTTCGGACCCTCCTACATCCCAGTGTTGAGCTGTGTCTCCAGGTCCATATCAGAGAAAGGGATTCGAACGGTAAGTTCTTACAAAAATCCCTTTTTTGTGTATTTCAAAAATGTAAAGAAATAAAAAAAGTTTGGACATTTTCCGAGCAACAATCTGGTTGGAACAAATATTTTAACGACATTTTGGGTGTCACGAACGGTGAAACGGTGTCAAGGCATGCATTATATGTAATAGTAGAGTGCAAGACTAATAAAAAGACTAATAAAGAGATTACATCTCCATATGTGCCAAAGTGGTTTGTGCAAAAGGCTAGTGAACAGCTAACGAACCCAATACACCAATCATGTCCAAACTATGGCCCGCCAGCTGTTGCGAAACTGCAAGTCCCATCATGCCTTGCCACAGTTCTGCTATTAGGGAATACTAAAACTATGGCAAGGCATGCTGGGATGTGTAGTTTCAAAACAGCTAAAGGGCGCTCAGTGACAAACGAGCTTTAAAATCAAAGTCAATTGTTTGGTGACCCGACTCCCAGGCTGCACGTCACCTGGATTTCTCCTCGCACCCTTCGCGCACAGTAGGGCAATAAGCTGCATCTAGTTTATTTAGGGCGCAAAAATGCAGCCAACAAGACCAGGGCAAGTGCTGCGAACAATTCATTAGCTCCCACTACATTAGGCAAGAGCTACGGGTGCACAAAACAATTGAATCACCATTATATGTTGTTTAGCACCTTACATAAATTATATATATATTTTTTATTATTATTATTTTAATATGCAGTACAGTAAGACCAGCAACCCTTACCACCAGCATAGCTCTGCCCCAACACTCATGAAGCACCGCCTACATGTTTTGATTGGCCCACAATCCAATCAGTCAAAGAAAATGGATCACCATCAATAGGTAAAAACATTGATGGTCATCCATTGCATAGTGTGCCACAATCAATGGGCAGTTGCACTATTGTCATCAATTGCAAAGACGTCCATCCCTAAAGCTGTGCACACACAGTGCAAGTGAGCCTCTGTGCTAAGTTTGCAGTTAAGCACAGATGGCTCAGCATTGTGTACTGAACAATCTGTCAGGGCCAGTGTTCTCTGGTGTGAGAACATTGGCGATGACTAGATTTATAACTGGATGCAGTGTAAATCTAGTCAAGCAACAGCGACGCGCGGGACCGCGCAATCGTCATCACCAGAGGGTATACACGTGGAGTGATCCTTTTTTCATTTCTAAGCGATCTAGTCAGATCACTTAGAAATAAGCCTCATATCCCCCTGGGCGGGATGTATTAATGTAAATCGCCAGCCGCCGCGATGCTACCGCATATGTACTAACATATGCGGCTAGCATCGGGTAGCGGTGACGGAGACCCCCGCGATACCTGTAATGTGGTGTGCGGGGGTCTCCGTCACATCCTGGCGGCTGTCAGTGTCCCCCTGCCTCTCCTCCTCCTCCCTATAGCCGGATGTCCTCCCGGCTGTGACACCTGCTGAGGGAGGAGTAGATCGATGGAGGATGGGTCGCAAGGACGGCGGGCGGCGATAGAAGCCCATAGGCATCTATAGGGTATCGCCACCCAGAGGTGGAGATACCCTGCCAGGCGGAGATGGGGCGGACGGGTAATGGTACAAAGGAAAATGCGGTAAAACCCCCGTTTTATCACATTTTCCCTTTAGTACATCCTGCCCCCTGTGTGTATGCCCCATTAGGATGGTAGATAATACAGTATACACTTTAGACTACAGTATAACTAATGTGACAATAATCCCTGTATAACCATCCAGCAAGCAATCCCGGCGGGTGACATGTACTTGGTGTCACCTGAACGCAGCAGTGATCCCAGCCTATATACAGTATGCCCAGTTATCCTACATCTGCACTAATGGCTACGTGCAGTTTGCTAGCCTGTACGGTTTGGCTCACCTGTATCTCACCACATTGGCATGCCGGGCACATATTTACCATTACACTCACATGTGTTTATTATCATAGAACATAGCAAAGCGCGCATAGCTACTGCAGCAGAGAGAGAACATATGGTATACACACAGAGGCTTCCCATAGATTATAATCTGGTCTATATACACCTGTGTCACACTTTGGGAAAGCAGATAGATAATTTACAGTGTATAATAATGCAGACAGCACTGGGGCTGAGATATTACAACCTGAGCCATAGAGTAGCGCTGCTGAGGATACACTGGTATGCCCATACACATAGATATCCCCAGGAGCACCATGCAGCAGCCCTGTGGGAGTCACATACATGACCAACATACAGACTGAGCTCCAGTCCTCACCCACAGGTTGCTCAATGCTCAGGGGGTGTTCTGCACATGTGCACTTACCAGCCGCTTCTTCTACGCAATAAAAAATGCAAAAAAACAAGTGGACATGACCATATTATGACTACATAGTGACATCTAGTGGCTAAAAATGAGAAGACATATATAATAAAAAACGAACATTTAAAAAGGGTATACGTATAAAAAGATAACTGCGGCGGGATCCCGGGATTGGTCCCCAAAATGTCTGAGATTTCAATTCCACTCCAATTTCGGGATTGCGCATGGGCAGTCTAATGCCGGGCAGCGTCTGAACAACCGCTCACACGCTGCCCGTCTTTTCCCGACCTGCCGGAACTCTCTCCGCCCACCGCCTCAGCAGTGCCGCACATACACGGCGCGATTATTGCACCCGTTATGGGCTGGATCGCATCACATGCGTTTTGCGTGTGATGCAATCAGAAAGCAGTACAATAAGTATGTGCAGCGCATACTTTTTGTACTGTGCGATGCGATGCCTGTGGGAGCGCCATCGCATCGCACTGTGTATGGGCACCTTAACAGACCTGCTAAAAAGGTAATGTTACTGTAGTTCTAAATGCAGTTTTATTGGGGCATACTGTTTACATTTTCTGCACTTGCCGAAGTCGGCTCCCAGCCACCGATGAAATCGCTGGGCAGGGGTGTAAGTTCATCCCGGTCACATGGATACAAGCTGGAATTTGGTGCCCTCTCTTAAAGGAATAAAGTGAAAACAAATATTGTGCGTGTGAATATGTGTCAGCAGTCACAGCAGGCTTGCCTACCCTCCCGCATTCAGCGGGAGGTTCCCGATTTTTGCATGAGCCTCCCGCTGCCCCGCAATCCCCCTCCTTCCTCCCGGTTTTTTTGTAAGCCTCCATTGAATTTGGACTGCGCATGCGCGCGTCCTGAACTGGCCGGGGGTGGGGCCTGTATCGGGAAGTCGCACCGCTGGGTAGTTGTTGGTAGCGCCGGGGGCCGAGCTGCTGGGCACACAGACAGGAAGTCCAGACTGTCTGTCTGTGCACTGGGAGAAGGAGAAATAGCAACCGGGGCTTCCTGAGGCTGGCCCCGCCCCCACACTGAGGCTCCGTGTGTGTCAGTCCTGCAGGCTGCAGCTGCTCTAGTCTCACAGCTCCTCGTCTTCTGCCTGTAATGTGATGACTTCCTGCACTGCCTGGAAGGAAGAACACAGCCAAGTGAGTGCTGTGGGAATGGGGGCTGTATATAATGTGTGTATGGGGGGGTCAGGTGTGTGTGTAATATAACGTGTGCTCACTGGTTGTGGGGGGTCTGTGTATAATTTAGTATTGTGTTATGTGCTGTGTGTTTTGAGTGCAATATGGGGGAGGGGAGCTGTGTATAATATACTATGTTGTATATGTGAATGTACTAGGTCCAATATGGGGTGGGGGTGTATAATGTACTGGGTGTTATAATGTACTACGGTGTGTTATATGGGGGGCACACTTGCCTTCCCTCCTGCATTTTGCAGGAGGCTCCTGCTTTTAGCCCAAGCGCAGTGCCAGTATTCCGCAAAGCTGCCCCCTCTTACAATGTGGATTGCGCATGCGCAAGTTTAGAATAAATGGGGATGGGGATTGAAAGGATAGCTGGTAGTCCTGTGGGAAGAACACAGCACGTGGCCCCTCCCCAAGCAGTGTGTCAGTCACCATGCTTACAGGCTCACATCCCACTCCTGACACCCCTCCCTCACAGGTACCCCTCTCCTAACTTTCTCCTCACATCCCCCTGACCACCTACCCACTCCACAAATGTATCCCTCTCCTGCTAACTCTCATCACATCCCCCTTTACCCACGGCACTGAGGTTAGAGCCTCTGGTTCGTCTATTTTAGATGTACATTCTTCATTGCTGTCTCCTTTCCCAGGACATGACTCCGGCATGGACGCAACTTGGCAGCAGTTCCTCACAGTCACCTCCATGCTGCCTGGTTAGTGCTCTCTTCTGCCCCATCTCCGACTGGCAGGGGTGGCGATACCCCTTCTATCGCCGTCCGCGCGACCCCCCCTCCCGTCCTCCATCGATCTCCTCCTCCCCCAGCAGGTGTCACAGCAGGGAGGACATCCGGCTGCAGGGGGAGGAGGAGACGCAGAGGGACACTGACAGCCGCCGGGATGTGACGGAGACCCCCGCAGACCACATCACAGGTATCGCGGGGGTCTCCGTCACCGCAACCCGATGCCAGCCGCATATGTTAGTACATATGTGTATCATCGTGGCGGCTGGCAGGCGAGGGGCGGCGATGTATATTAATACATCCCTCCCTGGGCCAAATGTACTAAGCTTGAAAAGTGATAAGATGGAGAGTGATAAACCACCAGCCAATCAGCTCCTACATGCCATGCCACAGTTTGAAAAATGACAGGTAGGAGCTGATTGGCTGGTGGTTTATCACTCTCCATTTTATCACTTTTCAAGGCTTAGTACATCTCACCCTCTATTCCTGACATCCTTTTCTCTCTTCCCCCTCTCTATCCTGGACACCCTCTCTCAGCCCTTTCGGTCTCTTCTCTCACCTCCTACTCTCCTCTCCTTTTCACCCCCTCTCTATCTCCGTCGCCTTCTCACTCTCACCCCCCCACCCAATCTCTCTATCCCTGAGACCCTCTCTCTATTCCCTCTCTCTCTCAATCCCCCATCTCTCTATCCTTGACACCCTCTCTTTTTCTCCCCCTTCTCTCTCTTAGCCCTCTATCCGTTACACCTTCTCTCACCCACTCTCTATTCCTGACATTCTCTCATCCCCTTTCTTTCTTTCTTTCTTCCCTCTCTCACAGCACCTTTCTCTATCCATGACACCTTCTCTCTTATCCCCCTTCTCTATATCCCTGACATCATCTGTCACCCCCTTCTTCTCATGCCCCTCTGACACCCTCTATCACCCCATTTCTCTCTCCCCTCTCTCTCAGCCCCTTTCTCTGTCCGTGACACTCACTCTCTCTTTCACCCCAATTATATCATCTCCAGCAACTCTCAGTCCTGGGAACTCTCTCTCTCACCCTATCTTTATCCTTGACACTTTCTCACTCTTTCTGCCATTCCCTCACTTTTCCTGACAGCCAAATTATTTATCTCTTATCTTTCACACACTCTGACACTCTCTCATTCTCCTCCTCACGTTTCCTTCATTTACCCCCCCCCTGACATTCTCTATCTCTCTCTTTCGCGCGCACGCACACACACGCTTTCTCTCTTTCACTTCTCTCTGTTTGTGCCTGATTCCGCCTGTCTCATATTCTAATAGGGTGGGACCTGCAGAGGAGATGTCTAGTTTAAACCCCCCCAAGGTGCCCTGTTTAAAAAAAAAAAACAACCACAAGTCTACCAAATGTATAGTATGTCACATATACTCTATATAATGATGTATATGTCAGTATTATGCTCTGCTGTGTAATGTCAGCATGAGCCCTCATGTGTTATGTCAATGAGTAGCCCTGCTATGTGATGTCAGTCATGCTGTGTAATGTAGCTGTGATGTCAGGGAGTAGCCCTTCCGTGTAATGTAGCTGAGAGATCAGTGTGTAGCCAGTACTGCGCTTTGTACTTTCGTTTTTATGTGCCGCTGCAGGACACACCACTTGGTCACAGTAGACACACCCATATATGGAGATAGACACACCCCTTGGGTAGATTGTGACACGCCCCCTCAAGTGTGCTCTGCACAATGCTTTTCAGTGCAATCTATAATCTCCCTGAAACTAATTTTCAAAAGTAGGCAAGTATGTGGTAAGTGCACATGTGCAGAACACCCCCTGAGCATTGAGCAACCTGTGGGTGAGAACTGGAGCTCAGTCTGTATGTTGGTCATGTATGTGACTCCCACAGGGCTGCTGCATGGTGCTCCTGGGGATATCTATGTGTATGGGCATACCAGTGTATCCTCAGCAGCGCTACTCTATGGCTCAGGTTGTAATATCTCAGCCCCAGTGCTGTCTGCATTATTATACACTGTATATTATCTATCTGCTTTCCCAAAGTGTGACACAGGTGTATATAGACCAGATTATAATCTATGGGAAGCCTCTGTGTGTATACTATATGTTCTCTCTCTCTGCTGCAGTAGCTATGCGCGCTTTGCTAAGTTCTATGATAATAAACACATGTGAGTGTAATGGTAAATATGTGCCCGGCATGCCAATGTGGTGAGATACAGGTGCGCCAAACCGTACAGGCTAGCAAACTGCACGTAGCCATTAGTGCAGATGTAGGATAACTGGGCATACTGTATATAGGCTGGGATCACTGCTGCGTTCAGGTGACACCAAGTACATGTCACCCGCCGGGATTGCTTGCTGGATGGTTATACAGGGATTATTGTCACATTAGTTATACTGTAGTCTAAAGTGTATACTGTATTATCTACTATCCTAATGGGGCATACACACAGGGGGCGGGATGTACTAAAGGGAAAATGTGATAAAACGGGGGTTTTACCGCATTTTCCTATGTACCATTACCCGTCCGCCCCATCTCCGCCTGGCAGGGTATCGCCACCTCTGGGTGGCGATACCCTATAGATGCCTATGGGCTTCTATCGCCGCCCGCCGTCCTTGTGACCCCCCCTCCCATCCTCCATCGATCTACTCCTCCCCCAGCAGGTGTCACAGCCGGGAGGACATCCGGCTGTAGGGAGGAGGAGGAGAGGCAGGGGGACACTGACAGCCGCCAGGATGTGACGGAGACCCCCGCACACCACATTACAGGTATCGCGGGGGTCTCCGTCACCGCACCCCGATGCTAGCCGCATATGTTAGTACATATGCGGTAGCATCACGGCGGCTGGCGATGTACATAAATACATCCCGCCCAAGGGGATATGAGGCTTATTTCTAAGTGATCTGACTAGATCGCTTAGAAATGAGAAAAGGATCACTCCACGTGTATACCCTCTGGTGATGACGATTGCGCGGTCCCGCGCGTCGCTGTTGCCTGACTAGATTTACACATTTGCATCCAGTTATAAATCTAGTCATCGCCAGTGTTCTCACACCAGAGAACACTGGCCGTGACAGATTGTTCAGCACACAATGCTGAGCCATCTGTGCTTAACTGCAAATTTAGCACAAAGGCTCACTTGCACTGTGTGTGCACAGCTTTAGGGATGGACGTCTTTGCAATTGATGACAATAGTGCAACTGCCCATTGATTGTGGCATACTATGCAATGGATGACCATCAATGTTTTTACCTATTGATGGTGATCCATTTTCTTTGACTGATTGGATTGTGGGCCAATCAAAACATGTAGGCGGTGCTTCATGAGTGTTGGAGCAGAGCTATGCTGGTGGTAAGGGTTGCTGGTCTTACTGTACTGCATATTAAAATAATAATAATAAAAAATATATATATAATTTATGTAAGGTGCTAAACAACATATAATGGTGATTCAATTGTTTTGTGCACCCGTAGCTCTTGCCTAATGTAGTGGGAGCTAATGAATTGTTCGCAGCACTTGTCCTGGTCTTGTCGGCTGCATTTTTGCGGCCTAAATAAACTAGATGCAGCTTATTGCCCTACTGTGCGTGAAGGGTGCGAGGAGAAATCCAGGTGAGGTGCAGCCTGGGAGTCGGGTCACCAAACAATTGACTTTGATTTTAAAGCTCGTTTGTCACTGAGCTTATGTTGCAGGCATGTCCAAAATGTGGCCCTTCAGCTGTTTTGAAACTACACATCCCAGCATGCCTTGCCATAGTTTTAGTATTCCCTAATAGCAAAGCTGTGGCAAGGCATGATGGGACTTGCAGTTTCACAACAGCTGGCGGGCCATAGTTTGGACATGATTGGTGTATTGGGTTCGTTAGCTGTTCACTAGCCTTTTGCACAAACCACTTTGGCACATATGGAGATGTAATCTCTTTATTAGTCTTTTTATTAGTCTTGCACTCTACTATTACATATAATGCATGCCTTGACACCGTTTCACCGTTCGTGACACCCAAAATGTCGTTAAAATATTTGTTCCAACCAGATTGTTGCTCGGAAAATGTCCAAACTTTTTATTTCTTTACATTTTTGAAATACACAAAATGTTAAAATTGGATGTGAATTTCTACTTCATTTCCTTACATACAGGGAGCAACTTCTATCAGTCACCCCACCTTGACAAAGTGCCCAGCGAGGCATGAAACGGGTTGGAGACTTAAGGAGAGGAGAAGCCATCTTGCTGCTGCCCGAAGTACCGACACGCCAGTCGCTGACGTCAGCAAGCCGCGTCCCAGGACCAAAGCCGCAACAGAAGATTCCACCCAGAAGCGGACAGCAACTGAGCTGAGGAATACCGCTGCCTCTGTAAGGTTAGGGTTAGTAGGGAAAGCGCGACAATCTCCCTCTCTCACCTCACATCCTCCAAAAGGAGTGTAAACATTATTTTACTAATACATTTTTACTTTACAGGTGTCACTCGTATAAACTAATCCCAGCGCTCTTTTTTACCCCTCAGAACCTTTGCATTTATGAGAGCTGCTATACCATCAGTGCAGTTGATTTAACATTTTTCTCCTCACTTAGGATTATGGGGTATGGGACATTATACAGTAACACCGGGGGGATGTGACCAGAGAGGTGACTGCTGGGAATGGGAAATTAGACAGTAACACCTGGGGGGGGATGTGACCAGAGAGGTGACTGCTGGGAATGGGAAATTATACAGTAACACCGGGGGATGTGAAGGAGAGGTGACTGTTGGGATTGGGACATTGTACAGTAACACCGGGGGAAGTGACTGGAGAGGTGGCTGCTGGAAATGGGACATTATACAGTAACACCGAGAGATGTGACCGGAGAGGTGACTGCTGGGTATGGGACATTATACAGGAATGAGGCATTATCCAGTAACCCCTGAGAGGTGACTGCTGGGAATGAGGCATTATACAGTAACACCAGGGGATGTGACCGGAGAGGTGACTGCTGGGTATGGGACAGTATACAGTAACATCAGAAGAATGTAACCAGAGAGGTGTGTGCTGGGAATGGGACATTATACAGTAACACCGGAGGATGAGACCGGAGAGGTGACTGCTGGGAATGGGGCATTATACAGTAACACAGGGGAATGTGACCGGAGAGGAGACTGCTGGGAATGGGACATTATACAGTAACAAAGGGGATGTGACCAGAGAGGTGACTGCTTGGAATGGGTCATTATACATTAGCATTGGGGGATGTGACCGGAGAGGTGACTGCTGGGAATGGGGAATTACACAGTAACACCGGAGAGGTGACCGCTGGGAATGAGGCATTATACAGTAACATCGGGGGATGTGACCAGAGAGGTGACTACTGGGAATGTGGAATTATACAGTAACACCGGGGGAGGTGACTGCTGGAAATGGGACATGATACAGTAACACCGGGGGATGTGACCGTAGAGGATACAGCTGGGAATGGGACATTATACAGTAACACCTGGGGATGTGACCGTAGAGGATACAGCTGGGAATGGGACATTATACAGTAAAACCGGGGGATGTGAACGGAGAGGTGGCTGCTGGGAATGGGGCATTATACAGTGACCCGGGGGAAGTGACTGGAGAGGTGGCTGCTGGAAATGGGACACTATACAGTAACACCGGGAGATGGGACCGGAGAGGTGACTGCTGGGTATGGGACATTATACAGGAATGAGGCATTATCCAGTAACCCCAGAGAGGTGACTGCTGGGAATGAGGCATTATACAGTAACACCGGGGGATGTGACCGGAGAGGTGACTGCTGGAAATGGGACATTATACAGTAACACCGGGGGATGTGACCGGAGAGGTGACTGCTGGGAATGGGGCATTATAGAGTAACACCGGGGGATGTGACTGGAGAGGTGATTGCTTGGAATGGGACATTATACAGTAACACCGGGGGGATGTGACCAGAGAGGTGACTGCTGGGAATGGGAAATTATACAGTAACACCGGGGGATGTGACCGGAGAGGTGGCTGCTGGCAATGGGGCATTATACAGTAACCCTGGCGGTTGTGACGGAGAGGTGACTGCTGGGATTGGGACATTATACAGTAAAACCGGGGGATGTGACCAGAGAGGTGACTGCTGGGAATGGGGCATTATAGAGTAACACCGTTGGATGTGACCAGAGAGGTGACTGCTGGGAATGGGGCATTATAGAGTAATCCTGGCGGATGTGACAGAGAGGTGACTGCTGGGATTGGGGCATTATAGAGTAACACCGTTGGATGTGACCAGAGAGGTGACTGCTGGAAATGGGGCATTATAGAGTAACACAGGGGGATGTGACCTGAGAGGTGATTGGTGGGAATGGGAAATTATACAGTATCACCAGGGGGATGTGACCAGAGAGGTGACTGCTGGGAATGGGACATTATACAGTAACACCGGGGGATATGACCGGAGAGGTGGCTGCTGGGAATGGGGCATTATACAGTAACCCTGGCGGATGTGACGGAGAGGTGACTGCTGGGATTGGGACATTATACAGTAAAACCGGGGGATGTGACCGGAGAGGTGACTGCTGGAAATGGGACATTATACAGTAATACCGGGGGATGTGACCGGAGAGGTGACTGCTGGGTATGGGACATTATACAGTAACACTGGGGGATGTGACCAGAGAGGTGACTGCTTGGAATGGGGAATTATACAGTAACACCGTTGGAGGTGACTGCTGGAAATGGGACATTATACAGTAACACCGGGGGATGTGACCGGAGAGGTGACTGCTGGGAATGGGGCATTATAGAGTAACACCGTTGGATGTGACCAGAGAGGTGACTGCTGGAAATGGGGCATTATAGAGTAACACCGGGGGATGTGACTGGAGAGGTGATTGCTTGGAATGGGACATTATACAGTAACACCGGGGGGATGTGACCAGAGAGGTGACTGCTGGGAATGGGAAATTATACAGTAACACCGGGGGATGTGACCGGAGAGGTGGCTGCTGGCAATGGGGCATTATACAGTAACCCTGGCGGTTGTGACGGAGAGGTGACTGCTGGGATTGGGACATTATACAGTAAAACCGGGGGATGTGACCAGAGAGGTGACTGCTGGGAATGGGGCATTATAGAGTAACACCGTTGGATGTGACCAGAGAGGTGACTGCTGGGAATGGGGCATTATAGAGTAATCCTGGCGGATGTGACAGAGAGGTGACTGCTGGGATTGGGGCATTATAGAGTAACACCGTTGGATGTGACCAGAGAGGTGACTGCTGGAAATGGGGCATTATAGAGTAACACAGGGGGATGTGACCTGAGAGGTGATTGGTGGGAATGGGAAATTATACAGTATCACCAGGGGGATGTGACCAGAGAGGTGACTGCTGGGAATGGGACATTATACAGTAACACCGGGGGATATGACCGGAGAGGTGGCTGCTGGGAATGGGGCATTATACAGTAACCCTGGCGGATGTGACGGAGAGGTGACTGCTGGGATTGGGACATTATACAGTAAAACCGGGGGATGTGACCAGAGAGGTGACTGCTGGGATTGGGGCATTATACAGTAAAACCTGGGGATGTGACCAGAGAGGTGACTGCTGGGATTGGGGCATTATACAGTAAAACCTGGTGATGTGACCGGAGAGGTGACTGCTGGGAATGGGGCATTATACAGGAGCACCGGGGGATGTGACCGGAGAGGTGACTGCTGGGAATGGGACATTATACAGTAACACCAGGGGATGTGCCTGATTGCTAGAGAGGCCGTCCTGCCGAATACCGGTTCCCACCGTTTCCCCTCCCTACAATGCAAGGGGATGTGTAACAAAGACACTTGCCCTCGTATTCCACTGCTACAGGAGAAATCCTTCGATGGTTGGCGACCATGAAAATATTTCTCCTGCCTTCACAAATAAGTCAATCTCAGTGCTGGATCATGAATAGTCAAAGTACATGACCGGACACACTGATACAGCTTTCACATCGCAAAATGCAGGGTCGCACCGGGACTTTGAAACGGTTCAGTCCCAGCCAGGGCTGTCTTAACGGGATGCAGTTAAAATCCCGTTGGAGGGAATCCTGGCGTTCAGAATCCCGATGCCGGAATCCCGACCGCCGAAATCCCGACACTTTCTCCCTACGTGGGTGTCCACGACACCCCTGGAGGGAGAATAAATTAGCGTGCCGAGCGTAGCAAGGCACCGGGCCTGCTGCGTGGCGAGTGCAGCGAGCCCGCAAGGGGGGGCGATCCACGTGCCCCCCTTGTCAGGATTTCGGCGTTCGGGATTCCGGCGTCGGGATTTTGAACGCCGGGATCCCGACCGCCGGGATTTCATACTGAATCCGTCGTAACAGCAGTGTAGGCCCCTGGGCAAAGCAATGCACTGGGACCCTTACCTATTCTCCCCTCCTCAGAAAAACTCTAAAGGTGCCCATACACATTCCAATGCGGCGGGTGCAATGTGTGCTTTGAGATGCGCGCTCCCGCGGCATCTCATCGCACTGTACAAAAAGTATGTGCTGCACATACTTTTGTACTTGCTTTTCATCGCATTGCATGCACAACGCATGTACAAGGCATGCGATGCGTGCTATTTAAGCTCAAAATGCACGCCCGCATCGAGACGTGTATGGGCACCTTAAGGCTGGTTTCACACACTCCGGCTCCTGCCGGACGGTGAAATCCCGCACGGCCAGGGAGCCGTGCCTCACACACTAGTTTATCATGGAAGGGATGGCCACAGCCTGGCAGCCGTCCCTTCCAGTGGCGGGATTCGGCTGCAACCGTGCGGCCGGGCCGTGGCCGTCCCGTGTGAATGGACACAATAGTGTCCATTCACAACTAGTGTGTGCGGCACGGCTCCCTGGCCGTGCGGGATTTCACCGTCCGGCAGGAGCCGGAGTGTGTGAAACCAGCCTTAGTCAGAGAGAACCTGAGAATTCTGACTGGGAAGTGCAATTAACAGGTCAGATGTGGACTGCTGCTTTGAAGTTGGATATCTCCATTTCCCCAGGGCCGATTTTCAAAATTCTGGTATCCCTGGAAAAAGGGGATCCTCAGCTATCAGAGTATGGCCCTTATACACCTGGGGCCCCAGAGCAAGTGCCCATTAAGCCCATACAAAAAGACCGCCCTGGTCCCGGTTCGCTGACGTCATCCGGGGGCGATTATGCTGTGTACACACGGGGGCGATAGGGGCTGAAATCGCTGGGAATATGGTCGCTGAGCAACCATATTGCCAGTGATTGGAGTGTGCACCAGCGATAAATCGCCGGGTGCGCGCTCCCGTTTTCAGCCCCTGAATGGTCGCTGGTCGGAGGAGCATGCTCCTCCGACCAGCGACATCCCCTGCCTCTTCACCCAGCAGTGTTTAAATTTTCATCTGCGACCATCTCTGGTCGCAGATGAAAACGGCACACTGGGCAATATGATTGCTGAGCAATATATTGCTAGCGATCATATTGCCCCGTGTGTACGCACCTTTATTCCTAACAATTTTGCTGCACCCGTCATCTTGAAACGTGCACATGTCCCTTTGATAATGAATTTACAAGACTGCCTAATTAGAGCAATAATTGATATTTGCGTGGAGATTAATAACAGTATTACAGACACACATGCTATGACCGATAACACACACGTAACAGACTTATTTTAATTTTTTTTCTAATGCACTTTATTTCACATTTATCACTTTTCACTTATGTTTTTAACCCCTTCCTGACAGAGCCAGTTTTTGCGTTCCTGACAGAGCCCTTTTTTTCAAATCTGACATGTATCACTTAAGTGGGGATAACTTTTTTTTGCTTTTACTTATCCCAGTGATTTTGAGATTGTTTTTTCGTGACACATTGTACTTCAAATTAGTGGTAAATTTGGGTCGATACAGACTGTGTTTTTTTGTGAAAAATACCAAAATGTCGTAAAAAAATGGAAAATTTAGCAATTTGCAAAATGTTAAATTTTCTGCTTGTGAGACAAATAATCATACCACTCAAAATAGTTAATAACTAACATAGACCATATGTCTACTTTATGTTTCCATCATTATTTCAACTTCCTTTTAATTTTTTTGGACACTAGGAGGCTTACAATATGAATAGCAAATTCTCAAATTTTCAAGAAAATTTCAAACACTGATTTTTTTAGGGACCAGTTCAGTTCTGATGTGACTTTGAGGGACTTGTATGTGAGACACCCCCATAAATGATACCATTTCAAAAACTGCACCCCTCACAGTATTCAAAACAGCATTTTGGAAGTTTGTTAACCCTTTAGGTGTTTCACAGGAATTAAAACAAAGTGTAGGTGAAATTTCAAAATTTCATTTTTTTGCAGATTTGCAATTTTAATACATTTTTCTAAGGAACACAGTACATTTTACTAGAGAAATGTGACTAAAAATTGATTCCCCCAATTCTTTTGTTTTCATAAATATCCTATATGTGGCCCTAGTGTGCACGTTGACCAAACCACAGGCTTCATAATAGAAGGAGCACCTACTTGATTTTGGAGCCTCCTTTTTATGAGATTATTTTTTAGGCACCATGTAGGTTTCTAGGCACCATAAGATGCTAAAATTTAGGAACCCCCCCACAAGTGACCCCATTTTGCAAACTACACCCCTCAGGGAATTCATCTAGGGGTATAGTGTACATTTCAAACCCCCAGGGGTTTCACCAATGGTGGTACAACTGGGCAGTGAAAATGAAAAATTAAATTTTTTACACAAAAATGCAGTTCTGGCTCAAAATTTTTCATTTTCAGAAGGTATGAAGGAGAAAAAGCACCCCAAAATCTGTGCCCCAATTTCTCCCGAGTACGGCAATGCCTCACATGTGACCAAAAAATACCATTTGGGTGCATGGCAGGACTCAGAAAGGAAGGAGTGATTTTTGGATTTTGCAGCTCAGATTCTGGTGGAATGTTGGTGGGTGCTATGTTGCATTAGCAAGACCCCCCAAGCACCAATACAGTGGAACCCCCCCACAAGTGACCCCATTTTGCAAACTACACCCCTCAGGGAATTCATCTAGGGGTATAGTGTACATTTCAAACCCCCAGGGGTTTCACCAATTTTGATACAACTGGGCAGTGAAAATGAAAAATTACATTTTTTTACACAAAAATGCAGTTCTGGCTCAAAATTTTTCATTTTCATAAGGTATGAAGGAGAAAAAGCACCCCAAAATCTGTGCCCCAATTTCTCCCGAGTATGGCAATGCCTCATATGTGACCAAAAAATACCATTTGGGTGCATGGCAGGACTCAGAAAGGAAGGAGTGATTTTTGGTGGTGGAATGTTGGTGGGTGCTATGTCGCATTAGCAAGACCCCCAAAGCACCAATACAGTGGAACCCCCCCACAAGTGACCCCATTTTGCAAACTACACCCCTCAGGGAATTCATCTAGGGGTATAGTGTACATTTCAAACCCCCAGGGGTTTCACCAATTTTGATACAACTGGGCAGTGAAAATGAAAAATTACATTTTTTTACACAAAAATGCAGTTCTGGCTCAAAATTTTTCATTTTCAGAAGGTATGAAGGAGAAAAAGCACCCCAAAATCTGTGCCCCAATTTCTCCCGAGTACGGCAATGCCTCACATGTGACCAAAAAATACCATTTGGGTGCATGGCAGGACTCAGAAGGGAAGGAGTGATTTTTGGATTTTGCAGCTCAGATTCTGGTGGAATTTTGGTGGGTGCTATGTCGCATTAGCAAGACCCCCCAAGCACCAATACAGTGGAACCCCCCCACAAGTGACCCCATTTTGCAAACTACACCCCTCAGGGAATTCATCTAGGGGTATAGTGTACATTTCAAACCCCCAGGGGTTTCACCAATTTTGATACAACTGGGCAGTGAAAATGAATAATTAAATTTTTTTACACAAAAATGCAGTTCTGGCTCAAAATTTTTCATTTTCATAAGGTATGAAGGAGAAAAAGCACCCCAAAATCTGTGCCCCAATTTCTCCCGAGTATGGCAATGCCTCATATGTGACCAAAAAATACCATTTGGGTGCATGGCAGGACTCAGAAAGGAAGGAGTGATTTTTGGTGGTGGAATGTTGGTGGGTGCTATGTCGCATTAGCAAGACCCCCAAAGCACCAATACAGTGGAACCCCCCCACAAGTGACCCCATTTTGCAAACTACACCCCTCAGGGAATTCATCTAGGGGTATAGTGTACATTTTAAACCCCCAGGGGTTTCACCAATTTTGATACAACTGGGCTGTGCAAATGCAAAATTACATTTTTTACACAAAAATGCAGTTCTGGCTCAAAATGTTTCATTTTCACAAGGAATGAAGGAGACAAAGCACCCCAAAATCTGTGCCCCAATTTCTCCCGAGTACGGCAATGCCTCACATGTGACCAAAAAATACCATTTGGGTGCATGGCAGGACTCAGAAAGGAAGGAGTGATTTTTGGATTTTGCAGCTCAGATTCTGGTGGAATGTTGGTGGGTGCTATGTTGCATTAGCAAGACCCCCCAAGCACCAATACAGTGGAACCCCCCCCACAAGTGACCCCATTTTGCAAACTACACCCCTCAGGGAATTCATCTAGGGGTATAGTGTACATTTCAAACCCCCAGGGGTTTCACCAATTTTGATACAACTGGGCAGTGAAAATGAAAAATTACATTTTTTTACACAAAAATGCAGTTCTGGCTCAAAATTTTTCATTTTCATAAGGTATGAAGGAGAAAAAGCACCCCAAAATCTGTGCCCCAATTTCTTTCGAGTATGGCAATGCCTCATATGTGACCAAAAAATACCAGTTGGGTGCATGGCAGGACTCAGAAGGGAAGGAGTGATTTTTGGTGGTGGAATGTTGGTGGGTGCTATGTCGCATTAGCAAGACCCCCCAAGCACCAATACAGTGGAACCCCCCCACAAGTGACCCCATTTTGCAAACTACACCCCTCAGGGAATTCATCTAGGGGTATAGTGTACATTTCAAACCCCCAGGGGTTTCACCAATTTTGATACAACTGGGCTGTGCAAATGCAAAATTACATTTTTTACACAAAAATGCAGTTTTGGCTCAAAATTTTTCATTTTCAGAAGGTATGAAGGAGAAAAAGCACCCCAAAATCTGTGCCCCAATTTCTCCCGAGTACGGCAATGCCTCACATGTGACCAAAAAATACCATTTGGGTGCATGGCAGGACTCAGAAAGGAAGGAGTGATTTTTGGATTTTGCAGCTCAGATTCTGGTGGAATGTTGGTGGGTGCTATGTTGCATTAGCAAGACCCCCCAAGCACCAATACAGTGGAACCCCCCCACAAGTGACCCCATTTTGCAAACTACACCCCTCAGGGAATTCATCTAGGGGTATAGTGTACATTTCAAACCCCCAGGGGTTTCACCAATTTTGATACAACTGGGCAGTGAAAATGAAAAATTACATTTTTTTACACAAAAATGCAGTTCTGGCTCAAAATTTTTCATTTTCATAAGGTATGAAGGAGAAAAAGCACCCCAAAATCTGTGCCCCAATTTCTCCCGAGTATGGCAATGCCTCATATGTGACCAAAAAATACCATTTGGGTGCATGGCAGGACTCAGAAAGGAAGGAGTGATTTTTGGTGGTGGAATGTTGGTGGGTGCTATGTCGCATTAGCAAGACCCCCAAAGCACCAATACAGTGGAACCCCCCCACAAGTGACCCCATTTTGCAAACTACACCCCTCAGGGAATTCATCTAGGGGTATAGTGTACATTTCAAACCCCCAGGGGTTTCACCAATTTTGATACAACTGGGCAGTGAAAATGAAAAATTACATTTTTTTACACAAAAATGCAGTTCTGGCTCAAAATTTTTCATTTTCATAAGGTATGAAGGAGAAAAAGCACCCCAAAATCTGTGCCCCAATTTCTCCCGAGTACGGCAATGCCTCACATGTGACCAAAAAATACCATTTGGGTGCATGGCAGGACTCAGAAGGGAAGGAGTGATTTTTGGATTTTGCAGCTCAGATTCTGGTGGAATTTTAGTGGGTGCTATGTCGCATTAGCAAGACCCCCCAAGCACCAATACAGTGGAACCCCCCCACAAGTGACCCCATTTTGCAAACTACACCCCTCAGGGAATTCATCTAGGGGTATAGTGTACATTTCAAACCCCCAGGGGTTTCACCAATTTTGATACAACTGGGCAGTGAAAATGAAAAATTAAATTTTTTTACACAAAAATGCAGTTCTGGCTCAAAATTTTTCATTTTCAGAAGGTATGAAGGAGAAAAAGCACCCCAAAATCTGTGCCCCAATTTCTCCCGAGTACGGCAATGCCTCATGTGTGACCAAAAAGTGGCAGGACTCAGAAGGGAAGGAGTGATATTTGGATTTTGCAGCACAAATTCTGGTGGAATGTTGGTGGGTGCTATGTCGCATTAGCAAGACCCCCAAAGCACCAATACAGTGGAACCCCCCCACAAGTGACCCCATTTTGCAAACTACACCCCTCAGGGAATTCATCTAGGGGTATAGTGTACATTTCAAACCCCCAGGGGTTTCACCAATTTTGATACAACTGGACAGTGAAAATGAAAAATTACATTTTTTTACACAAAAATGCAGTTCTGGCTCAAAATTTTTCATTTTTAGAAGGTATGAAGGAGAAAAAGCACCCCAAAATCTGTGCCCCAATTTCTCCCGAGTACGGCAATGTCTCACATGTGACCGAAAAATACCAGTTGGGTGCATGGCAGGACTCAGAAGGGAAGGAGTGATTTTTGGATTTTGCAGCTCAGATTCTGGTGGAATTTTGGTGGGTGCTATGTCGCATTAGCAAGACCCCCGAAGCACGGTGAAATTATGAACCTAATAATCCATAGATGTGTGGTATATTTTAAAACACTCCTTTATACATAGGCCGGGTTTGTCGGGGCAAGTGTCACACTGGAAAATAGTTTGCTTTATTATTCCCTTTTTATAGCAAACTTTGCACCTTTTTTGTGTCCTGCCCTTTTTTCCAGTGGAGGGGATTTCATCAGGAAAATGCTGCCCTGGTACAATACGGGGGCCAGTACTAGAAGTACTGGGGCCCTCTGCCTGCTGGTTCCCAAATATTAGGCCCTTTATGACTTCCTCTTGAAAGTGCATAAATGTCCCCCTCTGGCCGGTAGAACGGAATAGCACGTAAGCGTTATACAGTGCCATCTGGATGATATACACGGCCAGCTTCTTGTACCAGATTTTTGTTTTCCGCAGGGCACTGTACGGCTTCAGTACCTGATCTGAAAGATCCACTCCGCCCATGTACTTATTGTAATCCAGGATACAATTAGGTTTGGAGGTGTGGGTACTGGTACCTCGTACAGGGACGGAGGTGGTACTGTCTCCGTGAATTGTTGTCAGTATAAGGACATCCCTCTTGTCCTTATATTTGACCAACAACATATTTTCGGTGCATATTCCCCTGCTTTCACCCCTTCTCATTACTTGGGCAATGTGCGTTTTTGGGAGGCCTCTTTGGTTCTTGCGCACAGTACCGCAAGCTGCTGTACCTCTTGAACCAAGGGCCTTAAACAGGGGGATGCTGGTGTAAAAGTTATCCACATAGAGGTGATAACCTTTATCCAGGAAGGGGTGCACTAAATCCCAGACAATTTTTCCACTAACACCTACGAGGGAGGGGGGGCATTCTGGCGGTTCAATTCTTGAATCCTTCCCTTCATATACCCTAAACCTGTGGGTGTACCCTGAGGTGCTTTCACACAGCTTATACATTTTTATGCCATACCTTGCCCTCTTACTGGGAAGGTACTGGCGGAATTTAACCCTTCCTTTAAAATGTATAAGGGACTCGTCAATACAAATAAATTTTTCAGGGATGTACATCTCTGCAAATTTGGCACTGAAATGATCAATGACCGGCCTGACTTTGAATAGCCGGTCAAAGGTGGGATCATCTCTGGGAGGGCACTGTGCATTATCGTTGTAATGCAAAAATGTAAGGATCGTCTCAAATCGAGCCCGGGGCATGGCCATACGGTAAAATTGGGTGCTGTACAGAACATCTGTACTCCAATATTGCCTAATTTCTGGCTTTTTTACTATGCCCATATGAAACACCAGACCCCAAAACGTCATCATCTCTACTGCATCTACAGGGGTCCACCTAGCAAATGATGACGTGGGGTTTTGAGCAATAAACTGCTGGGCATATAAATTAGTTTGGTCCACCATTAAATTTATAAAATCATCAGAGAAAAATAATTTGAAAAAGTCAATTTCTCTGAGACCTGTGGAATCAAATTGGATTCCTGGCATGGCCAAAAACTCAGGAACCTGGGGCACAAAATTGTCTGGTGGTGGGGTCCATACGAGATCAATTATTGGGGGGGTCTCAGCTGCTCTACGGGGGCGTCTTTGAGGGGGTCCCTCATCACCAGAGGAGGAAGAGGAGCTTAAGACAAATCCTTCAAATTCCCCGCTTGCATCACTGGCTGTGTCAGAGTCAGAGGCAAGCATGGCATATGCCTCCTCCGCTGAATACATTCTTCTGGATGACTGGGATGACATTTGGGATGACATTTGGGATGCCATTTTTATTTTTGTGTTACTGGTAGTGAAATGTTTCAACACGTGTATAGTGTAGGGGGGGGGTACAAACTTTATTTCAACCCGGGGGGTATGTAGTGTGTAGTGTGTATGTAGTGCAGAAAAAAAAAATACTTTATACAGGAATTTGATCCCAATAAAAAAAAAAAAATTGAAGGGGTTAAAAAAAAAAAAAAAAGGTCCTGCGCCAAAAATTGAGCACAGATGTTGGTCAGTAACGTCCGTCACTGAACAGCGCTCAAAGGCAACAGGAATTTGATCAAAAAAAAAAAAAATAGATCAACCCTGTGCCGAAAAAGCTGATCAGTGATGTACGTCACTGATCAGCGCACAGTGGCCACAGGACACCCACAAAATCACAGTGTGTGTAAAAAAAAAATTAAAAAAAGACCCCACAGCACTCTCAAAAAAAAAAAAGGTGATCAGTGATGCGACACTGATTACCAGTGAGGGGCAGCAGGTGCACAACCTTTGGTGCAACTGACAGTGCAACTGGCAGCAACTGACAGGTATATATAAAAAAAAAAAACCCTGCGCCCCCAAAAAGTTGCTGATCAGCACAGATATACTGATCAGCACAAAAGGGGGGGGGGTAGCAGACACAAAATATACACTCTCTATCACTCTCTGTCACTATCTCTCTCTATCTCTCACTATCTATCACTATCTATCACTATCTATCAATCTAGGACACTGCAGCAGCAGCACTGACAGTTATATGTATAAAAAAAAACCTGCACCCCCAAAAAGGGGGGGTAGCAGACACAAAATATACACTCTCTATCACTCTCTGTCACTATCTCTCTCTATCTCTCTATCTCTCACTATCTATCACTATCTATCACTCTATGACACTGCAGCAGCAGCACTGACAGTTATATATATAAAAAAAAAACCTGCACCCCCAAAAAGGGGGGGTAGCAGACACAAATCTCTCTATCTGTCACTATCTATCACTATCTATCACTATCTATCACTCTATGACACTGCAGCAGCAGCACTGACAGTTATTTATATATAAAAAAACCCTGCACCCCCAAAAAGGGGGGGTAGCAGACACAAAATATAGCTCTCTCTGTCACTATCTCTCTATCTCTCTCTATCTCTCTCTCTATCTCTCTATCACACTGCAGCAGCAGCAGGAAGTCCCAAGAAGTCAGATCCAGGAAGCGTCCAGCACGCTACAAGCAGTGATCAGGTGATCAGGTAAGGTATTTGCAAGGATCAGGTAAGTATTAGCAAGGATCAGGTCAGTATCACGGCAGATAGGCACGGTGACCGCTCTGCACGCTATTCCAGACCGGAATGGCGTCTGCAGCGCAGTCACCGTTAGTTTAAATGTCGCGCCTTGGCTGTGATTGGCTGTCGGTCCGACGGACCAATCACAGCCTTGGAGGAAGGTGGGGTGAGGGTGGGGTGAGGTGTCATCGTCACCGATGACCCCCTCATGCCCCCTTACGCCCGGCGGTGATTGACACCTGTGTTACCGAGCGTCTGATTCGCTGGTAACACAGGAAACCGCTGTGAATGGCTGTTCACACTGAACAGCCAATCACAGCGATCGCCGACGGGGGGGCGGCATCGCAGCCCCCCCTGGGCATGCAGGGACATGTCTGCTGTCAGGGACAGCAGACATCGTCCCTCTGTCACTGCGTCTCTAGACGCAGTGACAGTTTAAAGTCGTGACGTACATTTATGCCATGTGTCGGGAAGAACATCCCGGCCATGACGTAAATGTACGTCAAATGTCGGGAAGGGGTTAATATTTCGCTGTCCTTAATAAATGAATCAATAAACATCATGTTTTAGCCAATTCTCTGTTTCTTGGGTCACTTTATTAATGTACCTATAACATTAATCAGAACATTAATATATGCTAACCTAGATTGCCCCTTGTAGGAATACTTTATCTTTCTTTGCTTCCAAGTCTAATACATATTCCTGGGTGCGCCTCCCCCATTACCAATTGATACTTAATATAGTAATGCAGGGGTGAGATAGCTATACCAATTACAGGCCGTGCGGATTGATAACCTCTATCTATTAACCGGTATCAGCGGTATCAGATGGTCGAAAGTCATCAGGTCGACATACTGCAAAGTCGACATGGGTCTAGGTCGACAGGTCATTAGGTCAACATGGTCTAGGTCGACTGGGTTTTTCACTGGAATTTTGGTTTTTTTTTTGAGCCGACATGTGCTGACAGGCGGAATTTCATGCCCTACCATCCACTAGGGCAGGCGTTCCCAACCACGGTCCTCAGGACACACCAACAGTGCAGGTTTTAGTGATATCCAGGCTTCAGCACAGATGGATTAATCCAAATCACAGGTACTAATTAAGTCACCTGTGCTCAAGCCTGGATATCATTAAAACCTGTAATGTTGGTGTGCCTTGAGGACCGTGGTTGGGAATGCCTGCACTAGGGTGTGGTAGGAGAATAACATAGAGTGCCAAGCACAGCCAGACATGCGAGGGGATGCGGTGCACTTAATCCTGTGTCCATGTTGACTGTGTCGGCATTCGGGTAAAAAAAAAAAGTACAAAACCCCATGTTGAGCTAGACCATTTCGACCTAATGCTTTTTTGGACCAAATGACCTGTTGACCTGTTAACCTTGCAGTATGTTGACCTAATGACTGTCGACAATCTTTAGGTCGACCATATGATCCTTACCTGTTTCAGCAAGGAGTGTGAGGCCAATTTCTCTCCAGGGAATGGAGAAATATCTGTGTTTAGAGCCAGACTAGAATCACGTCTGTCTGTACGGGTTGCCCGTCAGGCCGCGCCCGCAGACAATAGATCGGGTATCATTTTTTTTTTTTTTTTATGTATGTTTGACAAAGGCCATACACTTCATTGGAGGTGAAGATCCGCAGACGAAGGCCAGAGCATACAGCTAATTGCTGCCGATCCTACTATTAAAAAAGAAAAAGGAATGTATTGTATACACAGAACATCAAACATGCCTTCCAACTTTTACCAATAGATCAGTGGGACCTGCATGCAGCTGGCCCTGGAAAGGGGTGGGGCTATGTGCAACGGGGGCGGGACCGGGCATCGAGGCCCCGGGTTTTCCATCTTCTTTGCCAGCGTACCCAGCCCCGTCTCTCCTTGCTGCACCTATCCAGCAATCACCGGCTGCCCCACAAAGCAGAGCAGCCATGATCACCTCCCCTCAAGGGACATCAGGGCAGGCTCCAAATAGCGGGACCGTACCACTGTAATCAGGACAGTTGGGAGGAATGCTATTCGTTTTCGGGACTTGTCTCCTGTCCTACATAACAGTTTATAGATGCTGTGACCAGGGGTGAGGGTCATTAAGTCAACAGTAATTAGATCTATTGGTCTGCAGTGAAAAGGTCTACATATGAAAAAGATCGACCTGGTTTAAATTGACGCTGAAAATGGTCGACACAATCCAAAAGGCTGCATGAAAAAGGTCAACACAGGAATAGGTCGACATGAGTTATTAAAGAAAATTGTGTATGTGGAAATCTGCTGACACGGGCACTGTATAAGTGTACAGCGACACGGACACACAGCTCCAATTTCTATTCACTTTTTCTTAATGCACTTTTTTAATTTTAACCTATTTTGCTGTTTTGTGCCAATGAATAAACTGTATATTCTACGCAGGGGCAGAGCGTCCATGGCGTCCCAGTCAGTGACTACCTCCATCAGAGCAGCCGTAATGGTAATTGGTCTGTACACAGTCTCCGTCCTGCCCCCACTTAAGGTTATTCATCCTGGTTATATATGGTGGCTAATTATTAATATTATGTAGTTTGAGCAGAAAATATTGTGGTATCAGTGGATGAGTCAAAAACTCAGGCTGCTCCCGGATCCGAAGGCGCTACACCCCACGCCCCTGAAACAGCAGACACTGGAGGAGGATTCGAACCCGTGGTGGCTCAGCCTGAGTGGCTGTCCCAGACGCTGAACTAACGGTACACGCCACTGTACCAGCCACTCATACACGGACTGTCCGTGTATCTCGTAGCTACAATGCAGTGACGTCATTCACGCTGTGCCGCACCATCGCCACCTATTGGCAGCTGCTGGAACTACACCTGGCACATATTGCATCGTCATCACTGCTGCTCCCCCTACATGAGCACTCTGCCCCGGCTGCTCTGATGGAGGCAGTCACTGACTGGGACGCCATGGACGCTCTGCCCCTGCGTAGAAGAAGCGGCTGGTAAGTGCACATGTGCAGAACACCCCCTGAGCATTGAGCAACCTGTGGGTGAGGACTGGAGCTCAGTCTGTATGTTGGTCATGTATGTGACTCCCACAGGGCTGCTGTATGGTGCTACTGGGGATATCTATGTGTATGGGCATACCAGTGTATCCTCAGCAGCGCTACTCTATGGCTCAGGTTGTAATATCTCAGCCCCAGTGCTGTCTGCATTATTATACACTGTATATTATCTATCTGCTTTCCCAAAGTGTGACACAGGTGTATATAGACCAGATTATAATCTATGGAAAGCCTCTGTGTGTATACCATATGTTCTCTCTCTCTGCTGCAGTAGCTATGCGCGCTTTGCTATGTTCTATGATAATAAACACATGTGAGTGTAATGGTAAATATGTGCCCGGCATGCCAATGTGGTGAGATACAGGTGCGCCAAACCGTACAGGCTAGCAAACTGCACGTAGCCATTAGTGCAGATGTAGGAAAACTGGGCATACTGTATATAGGCTGGGATCACTGCTGCGTTCAGGTGACACCAAGTACATGTACGGGATTGCTTGCTGGATGGTTATACCATACCTCCCAACTGTCACGATTACAGCGGGACAGTCCCGATTTTCGGGTCCTGTCCCGCTGTCCCACCCACGGCAGGCATTGTCCCGCTGCGGGGGGTGGCAGTTGGGAGACCCCCAATCTAGTAGAATAGATGCTGTGCGCATGCGCACAGCGTCTATGGTACTTGTGTAGTTTCACGGCGCCGGAAGTGCAGAGGCTCACGTGCCGCTCTAGCTATGAAACTTGGCAGCCTGCCAGAGGCTCTGATTAACCGTGCGCGTGCCGCTCTAGCTCTGTCTGACTGAGCTTGTGCCGCACTAGCTGTATGTAAACAGCGTAGCTGCCGGCCAGCAGCAGCAGCAGCGCTGACAGGTCAATGTCACTGTGGCACTTGTAGTTCCACAGTGAAATAGGCAGCGCCTGGGCACCGCTGACAACGGGGGTATGTTAAAGTGCACACCCCGGCACAGCGATGCCGGCGCTTCTAAACTGTACGCGAGATTCAGACGCAACTGCGTTTGAATCTCGAGTCACATAGATAGCCGCTAAGAAGCCGGAAAGCCTGGATTCAGACGCTAAAGCGTTAGAATACAGGCGCCTTGCAAGCCGCAAAGGTGTTGGGGCTTGTAAACCCAGACGCAAATGCGTCTGGATTTACTTAGGTGAAGGGGTACATTTAAATTTAGACGCAAAAGCATTTAAATTTAGGTGGCCCTAGGGGAACACTATTGAAACCCACCCTCAGTGCCACTAGTGGACGCCACAGCTGTGGACCGTGTAAATCCCACTATCCACGGCCACCCGAAGCGTGGCGGTACGCGTCCTACGACCTTTTCATACCTCCACTATCCACGTCAGCGTGGAGTTGAGAATAGAATAGTGTGGCGAGCGCAGCGAGCCCGAAGCGTGGCGAGCGCACGCTGATACCTTCACAGCTATCCGCGTCCCCTCGCGGGCTTCACAGGTGTCAGCGTAAGCCCGAAGCGTGGCGAGCGGACGCTGACACCTGTGAAGCCCGCGAGGGGACGCAGATAGCTGTGAAGGTATGCGTGTCCCCTCGCGCGGCTCACTGCGCTCGCCACGCTTCGGGCTCTGTGGCTCGCTGCGCTCGCCACACTATTCTATTCTCAACTCCATGCCGAAGTGGATAGTGGGGGTATGAAAAGGTCGTAGGACGCGTACCGCCGCCCCTCGCGGGGCTCTCCACGCTTCGGGTGAGCGTGGATAGTGAGGCTGATTCAGGAACACATTCACCTCAGTGTCTCATACAGGGCTACTGCTGACTGACTACGCAAACTGCGTAGCTCCCTGACTGACTACGTAACGCTGTCCGCGCACGTCTAAGCCGAAGTGCCGGGAGTGTGAATTGAGACGCTAAATAAGTTAGCGTCTACATTGGGAACACCAGCGGTGTGCCGGGGTTTGCGATGTGCCGGGGTGTGCGATTTATAAGCCCCGTTTGTTTGTTTTTAAGCCCCGTTTGTCTGTTTTTTACACGATACACTTCATTACATTTGGCACGCGCAGCGCTACGCTACCTGGCAGGCTGCCAAGTTTCATAGCTAGAGCGGCATGCGAGCCTCTGCAATTCCGGGGCCGTGAAACTACACAAGTACCGCGTCTATTCTCGTATGAAAATGAGGTCGCGGCTAATTAGCATAAGCTGTGCCCTCATTTGCATACGCCCCACCCCCTATTTCCCCAACACAGAAGTTGGGAGGTATGTTATACAGGGATTATTGTCACATTAGTTATACTGTAGTCTAAAGTGTATACTGTATTATCTACTATCCTAATGGGGCATACACACAGGGGGCGGGATGTACTAAAGGGAAAATGTGGTAAAACGGGGGTTTTACCGCATTTCCCTATGTACCATTACCCGTCCGCCCCGTCTCCGCCTGGCAGGGTATCGCCACCTCTGGGTGGCGATACCCTATAGATGCCTATGGGCTTCTATCGCCGCCCACCGTCCTTGCGACCTCCCTCCCCCTCCCGTCCTCCATCGATCTCCTCCTCCCCCAGCAGGTGTCACAGCCGGGAGGACATCCGGCTGTAGGGAGGAGGAGGAGAGGCAGGGGGACACTGACAGCCGCCAGGATGTGACAGAGACCCCCGCACACCACATTACAGGTATCGCGGGGGTCTCCGTCACCGCAACCCGATGCTAGCCGCATATGTTAGTACATATGCGGTAGCATCGCGGCGGCTGGCAGACGAGGGTCAGTGATGTACATTAATACATCCCGCCCAGGGGGATATGAGGCTTATTTCTAAGTGAGAAAGTAGGGGAGAGGAGGAGAGCACACTGAGTGTCTAGGTCCACTCAGTGTGCTCTCCTCCTCTCCCCTATCCCTATTACATGTATTTTGATCTGTATTAGCTTAAAATCGTTTAGTCGGAGCGGTATGCCAGTTCTCACTGGACCGCTCAGTCAGAGGCGCTACTTGCGTGACGTCCGCAGCGCTCAGATCTGACTCCTAACAGACGGAGATCTCCGGCGCTGACTCTAACACGCCGGAGCTCCTCTGCAGGGTACACGTCCTCATTGACGCGGCTCTCCCTCTCATTTGCGGCGCGCAGTGCTGGTGCAGAGGTGGCAGATCTCACCAGACACGCACCGCTTGAGGGGTGACCCGCGGGGCACCATATTGCCTACCCTATTTGTGATGTGAAGTAATCTGATCAGTAACATCACAGGGGAACATAAACCCAGATAATTTTGTTACCAGCAGATCAGTAATAGGCGACTTAAACGCACAAAATTCCACTGTGGAAAACTGTACAATAAACCATTATTACTAATACATAGAATCTAACCAACATCTAGGAGGATATTGAGTTGGATCACACTGAGTAAGGATTTCTATCCTTTTTAAACCTACACTGTGTGTGTCTTTATGTGTCACTGTCTGTCTATATTTCGCTACATTCTTTTAAACATATCCAAATAAAAGTTAAATTTTACTTTCTTAATAACCTGTGCACCACACAGAGACATACTTTCTCTTCTTTCCAAAAATTGTCAAACCTGTGTCCAGTGGTAGCACACCCTCCCTACTCACGGTTAACCAACCGATGTACAAATACACTGAGGGTAAATGAGAACAATACTGCTTTGATAAAACCTGTGCGACTGATTGCCCCACGTTCCCCTTTCCCCAAAACTCATTTATTTCTAAGTGATCTGACTAGATCGCTTAGAAATGAAAAAAGGATCACTCCACGTGTATACCCTCTGGTGATGACGATTGCGCGGTCCCGCGCGTCGCTGTTGCCTGACTAGATTTACACTGCATCCAGTTATAAATCTAGTCATCGCCAGTGTTCTCACACCAGAGAACACTGGCCGTGACAGATTGTTCAGCACACAATGCTGAGCCATCTGTGCTTAACTGCAAACTTAGCGCAGAGGCTCACTTGCACTGTGTGTGCACAGCTTTAGGGATGGACGTCTTTGCAATTGATGACAATAGTGCAACTGCCCATTGATTGTGGCATACTATGCAATGGATGACCATCAATGTTTTTACCTATTGATGGTGATCCATTTTCTTTGACTGATTGGATTGTGGGCCAATCAAAACATGTAGGCGGTGCTTCATGAGTGTTGGGGCAGAGCTATGCTGGTGGTAAGGGTTGCTGGTCTTACTGTACTGCATATTAAAATAATAATAATAAAAAATATATATATAATTTATGTAAGGTGCTAAACAACATATAATGGTGATTCAATTGTTTTGTGCACCCGTAGCTCTTGCCTAATGTAGTGGGAGCTAATGAATTGTTCGCAGCACTTGCCCTGGTCTTGTCGGCTGCATTTTTGCGCCCTAAATAAACTAGATGCAGCTTATTGCCCTACTGTGCGTGAAGGGTGCGAGGAGAAATCCAGGTGAGGTGCAGCCTGGGAGTCGGGTCACCAAACAATTGACTTTGATTTTAAAGCTTGTTTGTCACTGAGCGTATGTTGCAGGCATGTCCAAAATATGGCCCTTCAGCTGTTTTGAAACTACACATCCCAGCATGCCTTGACATAGTTTTAGTATTCCCTAATAGCAAAACTGTGGCAAGGCATGATGGGACTTGCAGTTTCACAAAAGCTGGCGGGCCATAGTTTGGACATGATTGGTGTATTGGGTTCATTAGCTGTTCACTAGCATTTTGCACAAACCACTTTGGCACATATGGAGATGTAATCTCTTTATTAGTGTTTTTATTAGTCTTGCACTCTACTATTACATATAATGCATGCCTTGACACCGTTTCACCGTTCGTGACACCCAAAATGTCGTTAAAATATTTGTTCCAACCAGATTGTTGCTCGGAAAATGTCCAAACTTTTTTTATTTCTTTACATTTTTGAAATACACAAAATGTTAAAATTGGATGTGAATTTCTACTTCATTTCCTTACATACAGGGAGCAACTTCTATCAGTCACCCCACCTTGACAAAGTGCCCAGCGAGGCATGAAACAGGTTGGAGACTTTGCTGCTGCCCGAAGTACCGACACGCCAGTCGCTGACGTCAGCAAGCCGCGCCCCGGGACCAAAGCCGCAACAGAAGATTCCACCCAGAAGCGGACAGCAACTGAGCTGAGGAATACCGCTGCCTCTGTAAGGTTAGGGTTAGTAGGGACAGCACGACAATCTCCCTCTCTCACCTCACATCCTCCAAAAGGAGTGTAAACATTATTTTACTAATACATTTTTACTTTACAGGTGTCACTCGTATAAACTTATCCCATCGCTCTTTTTTACCCCTCAGAACCTTTGCATTTATGAGAGCTGCTATACCATCAGTGCAGTTGATTTAACATTTTTCTCCTCACTTAGGATTATGTGCCACCGAAGAAGGACGGTGAATGTGAGACACCCAGCAGCAGCCGTCCCTATGTGTTCAGAAGAGGGATCAAGACCCAGGATTCCAAGACTGTGCCTTAACCTCACTCATTGATAAATGAGAGAAACAATGACCATAAGATCCTGAAACTCACCAACAAAATCATCCAGCTGCTGACCGGAGAGGTGACTGCTGGGAATAGGTCATTATACAGTAACACCGGGGGAGGTGACTGCTGGGAATGGGACATTATACAGTAACATCGGGGGTTGTGACCAGAGAGATGACTGCTGGGAATGGAACATTATACAGTAACACCGGGGGATGTGACCGGAGAGGTGACTGCTGGGAATGGGGCATTACACAGTAACAATAGGGGATGTGACCGGAGAGGTGACTGCTGGGAATGGGTCATTATACAGTAACACCAGAGGATGAGACCGGAGAGGTGACTGCTGGGAATGGGGCATTATACAGTAACAATGGGGGGGGGTGTGACCAGAGAGGTGACTGCTGGGAATGGGACATTATACATTAGCACCGAGGGATGTGACCAGAGAGGTGACTGCTGGAATGGGGAATTATACAGTAACACCGGAGAGGTGCCCGCTGGGAATGAGGCATTATACAGTAACATCGGGGGATGTGACCAGAGATGTGACTGCTGGGAATGTGGAATTATACAGTAACACCGGGGGAGGTGACTGCTGTAAATGGGACATGATACAGTAACATCGGGGGATGTGATCTGAGAGGATACAGCTGGGAATGGGACATTATACAGTAACACCTGG
>NW_028142727.1:0-34671 GCF_055691185.1 Crinia signifera
TCTGCTGCTGGCCCCCAAAGCGGAAGTGGGCGGGTCCAGGCTCCCTTAAGCCCCCTGCCATGCCCAGGGTTGCCCTGGCAACTGTTGCTGGCCCCCAAAGCGGAAGTGGGCGGGTCCATGCCCCCTTAAGCCCCCTGCCATGCCCAGGGTTGCCCTGGCAACTGTTGCTGGCCCCCAAAGCGGAAGTGGGCGGGTCCAGGCCCCCTTAAGCCCCCTGCCATGCCCAGGGTTGCCCTGGCAACTGTTGCTGACCCCGAAAGCGGAAGTGGGCGGGTCCAGGCCCCCTTAAGCCCCCTGCCATGCCCAGGGTTGCCCTGGCAACTGTTGCTGGCCCCCAAAGCGGAAGTGGGCGGGTCCAGGCCCCCTTAAGCCCCCTGCCATGCCCAGGGTTGCCCTGGCAACTGTTGCTGGCCCCCAAAGCGGAAGTGGGCGGGTCCAGGCGCCCTTAAGCCCCCTGCCATGCCCAGGGTTGCCCTTGCAACTGTTGCTGGCCCCCAAAGCGGAAGTGGGCGGGTCCTGGCCCCCTTAAGCCCCCTGCCATGCCCAGGGTTTCCCTGGCAACTGTTGCTGGCCCCCAAAGCGGAAGTGGGCGGGTCATGGCCCCCTTAAGCCCCCTGCCTTGCCCAGGGTTGCCCTGGCAACTGTTGCTGGCCCCCAAAGCAGAAGTGGGTGGGTCCAGGCGCCCTTAAGCCCCCTGCCATGCCCAGGGTTGTCCTGGCAACTGTTGCTGGCCCCCAAAGCGGAAGTGGGCGGGTCCAGGCCCCCGTAAGCCCCCTGCCATGCCCAGGGTTGCCCTGGCAACTGTTGCTGGCCCCCAAAGCGGAAGTGGGCGGGTCCAGGCCCCCTTAAGCCCCCTGCCATGCCCAGGGTTGCCCTGGCAACTGTTGCTGACCCCCAAAGCGGAAGTGGGCGGGTCCAGGCCCCCTTAAGCCCCCTGCCATGCCCAGGGTTGCCCTGGCAACTGTTGCTGGCCCCCAAAGCGGAAGTGGGCGGGTCCAGGCCCCCTTAAGCCCCCTGCCATGCCCAGGGTTGCCCTGGCAACTGTTGCTGGCCCCCAAAGCGGAAGTGGGCGGGTCCAGGCCCCCTTAAGCCCCCTGCCATGCCCAGGGTTGCCCTGGCAACTGTTGCTGACCCCCAAAGCGGAAGTGGGCGGGTCCAGGCCCCCTTAAGCCCCCTGCCATGCCCAGGGTTGCCCTGGCAACTGTTGCTGGCCCCCAAAGCGGAAGTGGGCGGGTCCAGGCGCCCTTAAGCCCCCTGCCATGCCCAGGGTTGCCCTTGCAACTGTTGCTGGCCCCCAAAGCGGAAGTGGGCGGGTCCTGGCCCCCTTAAGCCCCCTGCCATGCCCAGGGTTTCCCTGGCAACTGTTGATGGCCCCCAAAGCGGAAGTGGGCGGGTCATGGCCCCCTTAAGCCCCCTGCCTTGCCCAGGGTTGCCCTGGCAACTGTTGCTGGCCCCCAAAGCAGAAGTGGGTGGGTCCAGGCGCCCTTAAGCCCCCTGCCATGCCCAGGGTTGTCCTGGCAACTGTTGCTGGCCCCCAAAGCGGAAGTGGGCGGGTCCAGGCCCCCTCAAGCCCCGTGCCATGCCCAGGGTTGCCCTGGAAACTGTTGCTGGCCCCCAAAGCGGAAGTGGGCGGGTCCAGGCGCCCTTAAGCCCCCTGCCATGCCCATGGTTGTCCTGGCAACTGTTGCTGGCCCCCAAAGCGGAAGTGGGCGGGTCCAGGCCCCCTTAAGCCCCCTGCCATGCCCAGGGTTGCCCTGGCAACTGTTGCTGGCCCCCAAAGCGGAAGTGGGTGGGTTCAGGCGCCCTTAAGCCCCCTGCCATGCCCAGGGTTGCCCTGGCAACTGTTGCTGGCCCCCAAAGCGGAAGTGGGCGGGTCCAGGCCCCCGTAAGCCCCCAGCCATGGCCAGGGTTGCCCTGGCAACTGTTGCTGGCCCCCAAAGCGGAAGTGGGCGGGTCCAGGCGCCCTTAAGCCCTCTGCCATGCCCAGGGTTGCCCTGGCAACTGTTGATGGCCCCCAAAGCGGAAGTGGGCGGGTCCAGGCCCCATTAAGCCCCCTGCCATGCCCAGGGTTGCCCTGGCAACTGTTGTTGGCCCCCAAAGCGGAAGTGGGCGGGTCCAGGCCCCCTTAAGCCCCCTGCCATGCCCAGGGTTGCCCTGGCAACTGTTGCTGGCCCCCAAAGCGGAAGTGGGTGGGTCCAGGCGCCCTTAAGCCCCCTGCCATGCCCAGGGTTGTCCTGGCAACTGTTGCTGGCCCCCAAAGCGGAAGTGGGCGGGTCCAGGCGCCCTTAAGCCCCCTGCCATGCCCAGGGTTGTCTTGGCAACTGTTGCTGGCCCCCAAAGCGGAAATGGGCGGGTCCTGGCGCCCTTAAGCCCCCTGCCATGCCCAATGTTGCCCTGGCATCTGTTGCTGGCCCCCAAAGCGGAAGTGGGCGGGTCCTGGCGCCCTTAAGCCCCCTGCCATGCCCAGGGTTGCCCTGGCAACTGTTGCTGGCCCCCAAAGCGGAAGTGGGCGGGTCCTGGCCCCCTTAAGCCCCCTGCCTTGCCCAGGGTTGCCCTGGCAACTGTTGCTGGCCCCCAAAGCGGAAGTGGGCGGGTCCTGGCCCCCTTAAGCCCCCTGCCTTGCCCAGGGTTGCCCTGGCAACTGTTGCTGGGCCCCAAAGCGGAAAAGGGCGGGTCCAGGCGCCCTTAAGCCCCCTGCCATGCCCCGGGTTGTCCTGGCAACTGTTGCTGGCCCCCAAAGCGGAAGTGGGCGGGTCCTGGCCCCCTTAAGCCCCCTGCCATGCCCCGGGTTGTCCTGGCAACTGTTGCTGGCCCCCAAAGCGGAAGTGGGCGGGTCCTGGCCCCCTTAAGCCCCCTGCCTTGCCCGGGGTTGCCCTGGCAACTGTTGCTGGCCCCCAAAGCGGAAGTGGGCGGGTCCTGGCGCCCTTAAGCCCCCTGCCATGCCCAGGGTTGCCCTGGCAACTGTTGCTGGCCCCCAAAGCGGAAGTGGGCGGGTCCTGGCCCCCTTAAGCCCCCTGCCTTGCCCAGGGTTGCCCTGGCAACTGTTGCTGGCCCCCAAAGCGGAAGTGGGCGGGTCCTGGCCCCCTTAAGCCCCCTGCCTTGCCCAGGGTTGCCCTGGCAACTGTTGCTGGCCCCCAAAGCGGAAAAGGGCGGGTCCAGGCGCCCCTTAAGCCCCCTGCCATGCCCCGGGTTGTCCTGGCAACTGTTGCTGGCCCCCAAAGCGGAAGTGGGCGGGTCCTGGCCCCCTTAAGCCCCCTGCCATGCCCCGGGTTGTCCTGGCAACTGTTTCTGGCCCCCAAAGCGGAAGTGGGCGGGTCCTGGCCCCCTTAAGCCCCCTGCCTTGCCCGGGGTTGCCCTGGCAACTGTTGCTGGCCCCCAAAGCGGAAGTGGGCGGGTCCAGGCGCCCTTAAGCCCCCAGCCATGCCCAGGGTTGCCCTGGCAACTGTTGCTGGCCCCCAAAGCGGAAGTGGGCGGGTCCAGGCGCCCTTAAGCCCCCTACCATGCCCAGGGTTGCCCTGGCAACTGTTGCTGGCCCCCAAAGCGGAAGTGGGCGGGTCCAGGCCCCCTTAAGCCCCCTGCCATGCCCAGGGTTGCCCTGGCAACTGTTGCTGGCCCCCAAAGCGGAAGTGGGCGGGTCCAGGCGCCCTTAAGCCCCCTGCCATGCCCAGGGTTGTCCTGGCAACTGTTGCTGGCCCCCAAAGCGGAAATGGGCGGGTCCTGGCGCCCTTAAGCCCCCTGCCATGCCCAATGTTGCCCTGGCATCTGTTGCTGGCCCCCAAAGCGGAAGTGGGCGGGTCCTGGCGCCCTTAAGCCCCCTGCCATGCCCAGGGTTGCCCTGGCAACTGTTGCTGGCCCCCAAAGCGGAAGTGGGCGGGTCCTGGCCCCCTTAAGCCCCCTGCCTTGCCCAGGGTTGCCCTGGCAACTGTTGCTGGCCCCCAAAGCGGAAGTGGGCGGGTCCTGGCCCCCTTAAGCCCCCTGCCTTGCCCAGGGTTGCCCTGGCAACTGTTGCTGGGCCCCAAAGCGGAAAAGGGCGGGTCCAGGCGCCCTTAAGCCCCCTGCCATGCCCCGGGTTGTCCTGGCAACTGTTGCTGGCCCCCAAAGCGGAAGTGGGCGGGTCCTGGCCCCCTTAAGCCCCCTGCCATGCCCCGGGTTGTCCTGGCAACTGTTGCTGGCCCCCAAAGCGGAAGTGGGCGGGTCCTGGCCCCCTTAAGCCCCCTGCCTTGCCCGGGGTTGCCCTGGCAACTGTTGCTGGCCCCCAAAGCGGAAGTGGGCGGGTCCAGGCCCCCTTAAGCCCCCTGCCATGCCCAGGGTTGCCCTGGCAACTGTTGCTGGCCCCCAAAGCGGAAGTGGGCGGGTCCTGGCCCCCTTAAGCCCCCTGCCTTGCCCAGGGTTGCCCTGGCAACTGTTGCTGGGCCCCAAAGGGAAAAGGGCGGGTCCAGGCGCCCTTAAGCCCCCTGCCATGCCCCGGGTTGTCCTGGCAACTGTTGCTGGCCCCCAAAGCGGAAGTGGGCGGGTCCTGGCCCCCTTAAGCCCCCTGCCATGCCCCGGGTTGTCCTGGCAACTGTTGCTGGCCCCCAAAGCGGAAGTGGGCGGGTCCTGGCCCCCTTAAGCCCCCTGCCTTGCCCGGGGTTGCCCTGGCAACTGTTGCTGGCCCCCAAAGCGGAAGTGGGCGGGTCCTGGCGCCCTTAAGCCCCCTGCCATGCCCAGGGTTGCCCTGGCAACTGTTGCTGGCCCCCAAAGCGGAAGTGGGCGGGTCCTGGCCCCCTTAAGCCCCCTGCCTTGCCCAGGGTTGCCCTGGCAACTGTTGCTGGCCCCCAAAGCGGAAGTGGGCGGGTCCTGGCCCCCTTAAGCCCCCTGCCTTGCCCAGGGTTGCCCTGGCAACTGTTGCTGGCCCCCAAAGCGGAAAAGGGCGGGTCCAGGCGCCCTTAAGCCCCCTGCCATGCCCCGGGTTGTCCTGGCAACTGTTGCTGGCCCCCAAAGCGGAAGTGGGCGGGTCCTGGCCCCCTTAAGCCCCCTGCCATGCCCCGGGTTGTCCTGGCAACTGTTTCTGGCCCCCAAAGCGGAAGTGGGCGGGTCCTGGCCCCCTTAAGCCCCCTGCCTTGCCCGGGGTTGCCCTGGCAACTGTTGCTGGCCCCCAAAGCGGAAGTGGGCGGGTCCAGGCGCCCTTAAGCCCCCAGCCATGCCCAGGGTTGGCCTGGCAACTGTTGCTGGCCCCCAAAGCGGAAGTGGGCGGGTCCAGGCGCCCTTAAGCCCCCTACCATGCCCAGGGTTGCCCTGGCAACTGTTGCTGACCCCCAAAGCGGAAGTGGGCGGGTCCAGGCCCCCTTAAGCCCCCTGCCATGCCCAGGGTTGCCCTGGCAACTGTTGCTGGCCCCCAAAGCGGAAGTGGGCGGGTCCAGGCCCCCTTAAGCCCCCTGCCATGCCCAGGGTTGCCCTGGCAACTGTTGCTGGCCCCCAAAGCGGAAGTGGGCGGGTCCAGGCCCCCTTAAGCCCCCTGCCATGCCCAGGGTTGCCCTGGCAACTGTTGCTGGCCCCCAAAGCGGAAGTGGGCGGGTCCAGGCCCCCTTAAGCCCCCTGCCATGCCCAGGGTTGCCCTGGCAACTGTTGCTGGCCCCCAAAGCGGAAGTGGGCGGGTCCAGGCGCCCTTAAGCCCCCTGCCATGCCCAGGGTTGCCCTTGCAACTGTTGCTGGCCCCCAAAGCGGAAGTGGGCGGGTCCTGGCCCCCTTAAGCCCCCTGCCATGCCCAGGGTTTCCCTGGCAACTGTTGATGGCCCCCAAAGCGGAAGTGGGCGGGTCATGGCCCCCTTAAGCCCCCTGCCTTGCCCAGGGTTGCCCTGGCAACTGTTGCTGGCCCCCAAAGCGGAAGTGGGTGGGTCCAGGCGCCCTTAAGCCCCCTGCCATGCCCAGGGTTGTCCTGGCAACTGTTGCTGGCCCCCAAAGCGGAAGTGGGCGGGTCCAGGCCCCCTTAAGCCCCCTGCCATGCCTAGGGTTGCCCTGGAAACTGTTGCTGGCCCCCAAAGCGGAAGTGGGCGGGTCCAGGCCCCCGTAAGCCCCCTGCCATGCCCAGGGTTGCCCTGGCAACTGTTGCTGGCCCCCAAAGCGGAAGTGGGCGGGTCCAGGCCCCCTTAAGCCCCTTGCCATGCACAGGGTTGCCCTGGCAACTGTTGCTGGCCCCCAAAGCGGAAGTGGGCGGGTCCAGGCGCCCTTAAGCCCCCTGCCATGCCCAGGGTTGCCCTGGCAACTGTTGCTGGCCCCCAAAGCGGAAGTTGGCGGGTCCAGGCCCCCTTAAGCCCCCTGCCATGCCCAGGGTTGCCCTGGCAACTGTTGCTGGCCCCCAAAGCGGAAGTGGGCGGGTCCAGGCCCCCTTAAGCCCCCTGCCATGCCCAGGGTTGCCCTGGCAACTGTTGCTGGCCCCCAAAGCGGAAGTGGGCGGGTCCAGGCGCCCTTAAGCCCCCTGCCATGCCCAGGGTTGCACTGGCAACTGTTGCTGGCCCCCAAAGCGGAAGTGGGCGGGTCCAGGCGCCCTTAAGCCCCCTGCCATGCCCAGGGTTGCCCTGGCAACTGTTGATGGCCCCCAAAGCGGAAGTGGGCGGGTCCAGGCCCCATTAAGCCCCCTGCCATGCCCAGGGTTGCCCTGGCAACTGTTGTTGGCCCCCAAAGCGGAAGTGGGCGGGTCCAGGCCCCCTTAAGCCCCCTGCCATGCCCAGGGTTGCCCTGGCAACTGTTGCTGGCCCCCAAAGCGGAAGTCGGCGGGTCCAGGCGGCCTTAAGCCCCCTGCCATGCCCAGGGTTGCCCTGGCAACTGTTGCTGGCCCCAAAGCGGAAGTGGGCGGGTCCAGGCCCCGTTAAGCCCCCTGCCATGCCCAGGGATGCCCTGGCAACTGTTGCTGGCCCCCAAAGCGGAATGGGCGGGTCCAGGCCCCCTTAAGCCCCCTGCCATGCCCAGGGTTGCCCTGGCAACTGTTGCTGGCCCCCAAAGCGGAAGTGGGCGGGTCCAGGCGCCCTTAAGCCCCCTGCCATGCCCATGGTTGTCCTGGCAACTGTTGCTGGCCCCCAAAGCGGAAGTGGGCGGGTCCAGGCCCCCTTAAGCCCCCTGCCATGCCCAGGGTTGCCCTGGCAACTGTTGCTGGCCCCCAAAGCGGAAGTGGGTGGGTTCAGGCGCCCGTAAGCCCCCTGCCATGCCCAGGGTTGCCCTGGCAACTGTTGCTGGCCCCCAAAGCGGAAGTGGGCGGGTCCAGGCCCCCGTAAGCCCCCAGCCATGGCCAGGGTTGCCCTGGCAACTGTTGCTGGCCCCCAAAGCGGAAGTGGGCGGGTCCAGGCGCCCTTAAGCCCTCTGCCATGCCCAGGGTTGCCCTGGCAACTGTTGATAGCCCCCAAAGCGGAAGTGGGCGGGTCCAGGCCCCATTAAGCCCCCTGCCATGCCCAGGGTTGCCCTGGCAACTGTTGTTGGCCCCCAAAGCGGAAGTGGGCGGGTCCAGGCCCCCTTAAGCCCCCTGCCATGCCCAGGGTTGCCCTGGCAACTGTTGCTGGCCCCCAAAGCGGAAGTGGGTGGGTCCAGGCGCCCTTAAGCCCCCTGCCATGCCCAGGGTTGTCTTGGCAACTGTTGCTGGCCCCCAAAGCGGAAATGGGCGGGTCCTGGCGCCCTTAAGCCCCCTGCCATGCCCAATGTTGCCCTGGCATCTGTTGCTGGCCCCCAAAGCGGAAGTGGGCGGGTCCTGGCGCCCTTAAGCCCCCTGCCATGCCCAGGGTTGCCCTGGCAACTGTTGCTGGCCCCCAAAGCGGAAGTGGGCGGGTCCTGGCCCCCTTAAGCCCCCTGCCTTGCCCAGGGTTGCCCTGGCAACTGTTGCTGGCCCCCAAAGCGGAAGTGGGCGGGTCCTGGCCCCCTTAAGCCCCCTGCCTTGCCCAGGGTTGCCCTGGCAACTGTTGCTGGGCCCCAAAGCGGAAAAGGGCGGGTCCAGGCGCCCTTAAGCCCCCTGCCATGCCCCGGGTTGTCCTGGCAACTGTTGCTGGCCCCCAAAGCGGAAGTGGGTGGGTCCTGGCCCCCTTAAGCCCCCTGCCATGCCCCGGGTTGTCCTGGCAACTGTTGCTGGCCCCCAAAGCGGAAGTGGGCGGGTCCTGGCCCCCTTTAGCCCCCTGCCTTGCCCGGGGTTGCCCTGGCAACTGTTGCTGGCCCCCAAAGCGGAAGTGGGCGGGTCCTGGCGCCCTTAAGCCCCCTGCCATGCCCAGGGTTGCCCTGGCAACTGTTGCTGGCCCCCAAAGCGGAAGTGGGCGGGTCCTGGCCCCCTTAAGCCCCCTGCCTTGCCCAGGGTTGTCCTGGCAACTGTTTCTGGCCCCCAAAGCGGAAGTGGGCGGGTCCTGGCCCCCTTAAGCCCCCTGCCTTGCCCGGGGTTGCCCTGGCAACTGTTGCTGGCCCCCAAAGCGGAAGTGGGCGGGTCCAGGCGCCCTTAAGCCCCCAGCCATGCCCAGGGTTGCCCTGGCAACTGTTGCTGGCCCCCAAAGCGGAAGTGGGCGGGTCCAGGCGCCCTTAAGCCCCCTACCATGCCCAGGGTTGCCCTGGCAACTGTTGCTGGCCCCCAAAGCGGAAGTGGGCGGGTCCAGGCCCCCTTAAGCCCCCTGCCATGCCCAGGGTTGCCCTGGCAACTGTTGCTGGCCCCCAAAGCGGAAGTGGGCGGGTCCAGGCGCCCTTAAGCCCCCAGCCATGCCCAGGGTTGCCCTGGCAACTGTTGCTGGCCCCCAAAGCGGAAGTGGGCGGGTCCAGGCGCCCTTAAGCCCCCTACCATGCCCAGGGTTGCCCTGGCAACTGTTGCTGGCCCCCAAAGCGGAATGGGCGGGTCCAGGCCCCCCTTAAGCCCCCTGCCATGCCCAGGGTTGCCCTGGCAACTGTTGCTGGCCCCCAAAGCGGAAGTGGGCGGGTCCATGTGCCCTTAAGCCCCCTGCCATGCCCATGGTTGTCCTGGCAACTGTTGCTGGCCCCCAAAGCGGAAGTGGGCGGGTCCAGGCCCCCTTAAGCCCCCTGCCATGCCCAGGGTTGCCCTGGCAACTGTTGCTGGCCCCCAAAGCGGAAGTGGGCGGGTCCAGGCGCCCGTAAGCCCCCTGCCATGCCCAGGGTAACCCTGGCAACTGTTGCTGGCCCCCAAAGCGGAAGTGGGCGGGTCCAGGCCCCCGTAAGCCCCCTGCCATGCCCAGGGTTGCCCTGGCAACTGTTGCTGGCCCCCAAAGAGGAAGTGGGCGGGTCCAGGCGCCCTTAAGCCCCCTGCCATGCCCAGGGTTGCCCTGGCAACTGTTGCTGGCCCCCAAAGCGGAAGTGGGCGGGTCCAGGCCCCCTTAAGCCCCCTGCCATGCCCAGGGTTGCCCTGGCAACTGTTGCTGGCCCCCAAAGCGGAAGTAGGCGGGTCCAGGCGCCCCTTAAGCCCCCTGCCATGCCCAGGGTTGTCCTGGCAACTGTTGCTGGCCCCCAAAGCGGAAGTGGGCGGGTCCAGGCGCCCTTAAGCCCCCTGCCATGCCCAGGGTTGCCCTGGCAACTGCTGCTGGCCCCCAAAGCGGAAGTGGGCGGGTCCAGGCGCCCTTAAGCCCCCTGCCATGCCCAGGGTTGCCCTGGCAACTGCTGCTGGCCCCCAAAGCGGAAGTGGGCGGGTCCAGGCTCCCTTAAGCCCCCTGCCATGCCCAGGGTTGCCCTGGCAACTGTTGCTGGCCCCCAAAGCGGAAGTGGGCGGGTCCATGCCCCCTTAAGCCCCCTGCCATGCCCAGGGTTGCCCTGGCAACTGTTGCTGGCCCCCAAAGCGGAAGTGGGCGGGTCCAGGCCCCCTTAAGCCCCCTGCCATGCCCAGGGTTGCCCTGGCAACTGTTGCTGACCCCGAAAGCGGAAGTGGGCGGGTCCAGGCCCCCTTAAGCCCCCTGCCATGCCCAGGGTTGCCCTGGCAACTGTTGCTGGCCCCCAAAGCGGAAGTGGGCGGGTCCAGGCCCCCTTAAGCCCCCTGCCATGCCCAGGGTTGCCCTGGCAACTGTTGCTGGCCCCCAAAGCGGAAGTGGGCGGGTCCAGGCGCCCTTAAGCCCCCTGCCATGCCCAGGGTTGCCCTTGCAACTGTTGCTGGCCCCCAAAGCGGAAGTGGGCGGGTCCTGGCCCCCTTAAGCCCCCTGCCATGCCCAGGGTTTCCCTGGCAACTGTTGCTGGCCCCCAAAGCGGAAGTGGGCGGGTCATGGCCCCCTTAAGCCCCCTGCCTTGCCCAGGGTTGCCCTGGCAACTGTTGCTGGCCCCCAAAGCAGAAGTGGGTGGGTCCAGGCGCCCTTAAGCCCCCTGCCATGCCCAGGGTTGCCCTGGCAACTGCTGCTGGCCCCCAAAGCGGAAGTAGGCGGGTCCAGGCGCCCTTAAGCCCCCTGCCATGCCCAGGGTTGTCCTGGCAACTGTTGCTGGCCCCCAAAGCGGAAGTGGGCGGGTCCAGGCGCCCTTAAGCCCCCTGCCATGCCCAGGGTTGCCCTGGCAACTGCTGCTGGCCCCCAAAGCGGAAGTGGGCGGGTCCAGGCGCCCTTAAGCCCCCTGCCATGCCCAGGGTTGCCCTGGCAACTGCTGCTGGCCCCCAAAGCGGAAGTGGGCGGGTCCAGGCTCCCTTAAGCCCCCTGCCATGCCCAGGGTTGCCCTGGCAACTGTTGCTGGCCCCCAAAGCGGAAGTGGGCGGGTCCATGCCCCCTTAAGCCCCCTGCCATGCCCAGGGTTGCCCTGGCAACTGTTGCTGGCCCCCAAAGCGGAAGTGGGCTGGTCCAGGCCCCCTTAAGCCCCCTGCCATGCCCAGGGTTGCCCTGGCAACTGTTGCTGACCCCGAAAGCGGAAGTGGGCGGGTCCAGGCCCCCTTAAGCCCCCTGCCATGCCCAGGGTTGCCCTGGCAACTGTTGCTGGCCCCCAAAGCGGAAGTGGGCGGGTCCAGGCCCCCTTAAGCCCCCTGCCATGCCCAGGGTTGCCCTGGCAACTGTTGCTGGCCCCCAAAGCGGAAGTGGGCGGGTCCAGGCGCCCTTAAGCCCCCTGCCATGCCCAGGGTTGCCCTTGCAACTGTTGCTGGCCCCCAAAGCGGAAGTGGGCGGGTCCTGGCCCCCTTAAGCCCCCTGCCATGCCCAGGGTTTCCCTGGCAACTGTTGCTGGCCCCCAAAGCGGAAGTGGGCGGGTCATGGCCCCCTTAAGCCCCCTGCCTTGCCCAGGGTTGCCCTGGCAACTGTTGCTGGCCCCCAAAGCAGAAGTGGGTGGGTCCAGGCGCCCTTAAGCCCCCTGCCATGCCCAGGGTTGTCCTGGCAACTGTTGCTGGCCCCCAAAGCGGAAGTGGGCGGGTCCAGGCCCCCGTAAGCCCCCTGCCATGCCCAGGGTTGCCCTGGCAACTGTTGCTGGCCCCCAAAGCGGAAGTGGGCGGGTCCAGGCCCCCTTAAGCCCCCTGCCATGCCCAGGGTTGCCCTGGCAACTGTTGCTGACCCCCAAAGCGGAAGTGGGCGGGTCCAGGCCCCCTTAAGCCCCCTGCCATGCCCAGGGTTGCCCTTGCAACTGTTGCTGGCCCCCAAAGCGGAAGTGGGCGGGTCCTGGCCCCCTTAAGCCCCCTGCCATGCCCAGGGTTTCCCTGGCAACTGTTGCTGGCCCCCAAAGCGGAAGTGGGCGGGTCATGGCCCCCTTAAGCCCCCTGCCTTGCCCAGGGTTGCCCTGGCAACTGTTGCTGGCCCCCAAAGCAGAAGTGGGTGGGTCCAGGCGCCCTTAAGCCCCCTGCCATGCCCAGGGTTGCCCTGGCAACTGCTGCTGGCCCCCAAAGCGGAAGTAGGCGGGTCCAGGCGCCCTTAAGCCCCCTGCCATGCCCAGGGTTGTCCTGGCAACTGTTGCTGGCCCCCAAAGCGGAAGTGGGCGGGTCCAGGCGCCCTTAAGCCCCCTGCCATGCCCAGGGTTGCCCTGGCAACTGCTGCTGGCCCCCAAAGCGGAAGTGGGCGGGTCCAGGCGCCCTTAAGCCCCCTGCCATGCCCAGGGTTGCCCTGGCAACTGCTGCTGGCCCCCAAAGCGGAAGTGGGCGGGTCCAGGCTCCCTTAAGCCCCCTGCCATGCCCAGGGTTGCCCTGGCAACTGTTGCTGGCCCCCAAAGCGGAAGTGGGCGGGTCCATGCCCCCTTAAGCCCCCTGCCATGCCCAGGGTTGCCCTGGCAACTGTTGCTGGCCCCCAAAGCGGAAGTGGGCGGGTCCAGGCCCCCTTAAGCCCCCTGCCATGCCCAGGGTTGCCCTGGCAACTGTTGCTGACCCCGAAAGCGGAAGTGGGCGGGTCCAGGCCCCCTTAAGCCCCCTGCCATGCCCAGGGTTGCCCTGGCAACTGTTGCTGGCCCCCAAAGCGGAAGTGGGCGGGTCCAGGCCCCCTTAAGCCCCTGCCATGCCCAGGGTTGCCCTGGCAACTGTTGCTGGCCCCCAAAGCGGAAGTGGGCGGGTCCAGGCGCCCTTAAGCCCCCTGCCATGCCCAGGGTTGCCCTTGCAACTGTTGCTGGCCCCCAAAGCGGAAGTGGGCGGGTCCTGGCCCCCTTAAGCCCCTGCCATGCCCAGGGTTTCCCTGGCAACTGTTGCTGGCCCCCAAAGCGGAAGTGGGCGGGTCATGGCCCCCTTAAGCCCCCTGCCTTGCCCAGGGTTGCCCTGGCAACTGTTGCTGGCCCCCAAAGCAGAAGTGGGTGGGTCCAGGCGCCCTTAAGCCCCCTGCCATGCCCAGGGTTGTCCTGGCAACTGTTGCTGGCCCCCAAAGCGGAAGTGGGCGGGTCCAGGCCCCCGTAAGCCCCCTGCCATGCCCAGGGTTGCCCTGGCAACTGTTGCTGGCCCCCAAAGCGGAAGTGGGCGGGTCCAGGCCCCCTTAAGCCCCCTGCCATGCCCAGGGTTGCCCTGGCAACTGTTGCTGACCCCCAAAGCGGAAGTGGGCGGGTCCAGGCCCCCTTAAGCCCCCTGCCATGCCCAGGGTTGCCCTGGCAACTGTTGCTGGCCCCCAAAGCGGAAGTGGGCGGGTCCAGGCCCCCTTAAGCCCCCTGCCATGCCCAGGGTTGCCCTGGCAACTGTTGCTGGCCCCCAAAGCGGAAGTGGGCGGGTCCAGGCGCCCTTAAGCCCCCTGCCATGCCCAGGGTTGTCCTGGCAACTGTTGCTGGCCCCCAAAGCGGAAGTGGGCGGGTCCAGGCCCCCTTAAGCCCCCTGCCATGCCCAGGGTTGCCCTGGCAACTGTTGCTGACCCCCAAAGCGGAAGTGGGCGGGTCCAGGCCCCCTTAAGCCCCCTGCCATGCCCAGGGTTGCCCTGGCAACTGTTGCTGGCCCCCAAAGCGGAAGTGGGCGGGTCCAGGCCCCCTTAAGCCCCCTGCCATGCCCAGGGTTGCCCTGGCAACTGTTGCTGGCCCCCAAAGCGGAAGTGGGCGGGTCCAGGCGCCCTTAAGCCCCCTGCCATGCCCAGGGTTGCCCTTGCAACTGTTGCTGGCCCCCAAAGCGGAAGTGGGCGGGTCCTGGCCCCCTTAAGCCCCCTGCCATGCCCAGGGTTTCCCTGGCAACTGTTGATGGCCCCCAAAGCGGAAGTGGGCGGGTCATGGCCCCCTTAAGCCCCTGCCTTGCCCAGGGTTGCCCTGGCAACTGTTGCTGGCCCCCAAAGCAGAAGTGGGTGGGTCCAGGCGCCCTTAAGCCCCCTGCCATGCCCAGGGTTGTCCTGGCAACTGTTGCTGGCCCCCAAAGCGGAAGTGGGCGGGTCCAGGCCCCCTCAAGCCCCCTGCCATGCCCAGGGTTGCCCTGGAAACTGTTGCTGGCCCCCAAAGCGGAAGTGGGCGGGTCCAGGCCCCCGTGAGCCCCCTGCCATGCCCAGGGTTGCCCTGGCAACTGTTGCTGGCCCCCAAAGCGGAAGTGGGCGGGTCCAGGCCCCCTTAAGCCCCTTGCCATGCACAGGGTTGCCCTGGCAACTGTTGCTGGCCCCCAAAGCGGAAGTGGGCGGGTCCAGGCGCCCTTAAGCCCCCTGCCATGCCCAGGGTTGCCCTGGCAACTGTTGCTGGCCCCCAAAGCGGAAGTTGGCGGGTCCAGGCCCCCTTAAGCCCCCTGCCATGCCCAGGGTTGCCCTGGCAACTGTTGCTGGCCCCCAAAGCGGAAGTGGGCGGGTCCAGGCCCCCTTAAGCCCCCTGCCATGCCCAGGGTTGCCCTGGCAACTGTTGCTGGCCCCCAAAGCGGAATGGGCGGGTCCAGGCCCCCTTAAGCCCCCTGCCATGCCCAGGGTTGCCCTGGCAACTGTTGCTGGCCCCCAAAGCGGAAGTGGGCGGGTCCATGTGCCCTTAAGCCCCCTGCCATGCCCATGGTTGTCCTGGCAACTGTTGCTGGCCCCCAAAGCGGAAGTGGGCGGGTCCAGGCCCCCTTAAGCCCCCTGCCATGCCCAGGGTTGCCCTGGCAACTGTTGCTGGCCCCCAAAGCGGAAGTGGGCGGGTCCAGGCGCCCGTAAGCCCCCTGTCATGCCCAGGGTAACCCTGGCAACTGTTGCTGGCCCCCAAAGCGGAAGTGGGCGGGTCCAGGCCCCCGTAAGCCCCCTGCCATGCCCAGGGTTGCCCTGGCAACTGTTGCTGGCCCCCAAAGAGGAAGTGGGCGGGTCCAGGCGCCCTTAAGCCCCCTGCCATGCCCAGGGTTGCCCTGGCAACTGTTGCTGGCCCCCAAAGCGGAAGTGGGCGGGTCCAGGCCCCCTTAAGCCCCCTGCCATGCCCAGGGTTGCCCTGGCAACTGTTGCTGGCCCCCAAAGCGGAATGGGCGGGTCCAGGCCCCCTTAAGCCCCCTGCCATGCCCAGGGTTGCCCTGGCAACTGTTGCTGGCCCCCAAAGCGGAAGTGGGCGGGTCCAGGCGCCCTTAAGCCCCCTGCCATGCCCATGGTTGTCCTGGCAACTCTTGCTGGCCCCCAAAGCGGAAGTGGGCGGGTCCAGGCCCCCTTAAGCCCCCTGCCATGCCCAGGGTTGCCCTGGCAACTGTTGCTGGCCCCCAAAGCGGAATGGGCGGGTCCAGGCCCCCTTAAGCCCCCTGCCATGCCCAGGGTTGCCCTGGCAACTGTTGCTGGCCCCCAAAGCGGAAGTGGGCGGGTCCAGGCGCCCTTAAGCCCCCTGCCATGCCCATGGTTGTCCTGGCAACTCTTGCTGGCCCCCAAAGCGGAAGTGGGCGGGTCCAGGCCCCCTTAAGCCCCCTGCCATGCCCAGGGTTGCCCTGGCAACTGTTGCTGGCCCCCAAAGCGGAAGTGGGTGGGTCCAGGCGCCCTTAAGCCCCCTGCCATGCCCAGGGTTGCCCTGGCAACTGTTGCTGGCCCCCAAAGCGGAAGTGGGCGGGTCCAGGCCCCCGTAAGCCCCCTGCCATGCCCAGGGTTGCCCTGGCAACTGTTGCTGGCCCCCAAAGCGGAAGTGGGCGGGTCCAGGTGCCCTTAAGCCCCCTGCCATGCCCAGGGTTGCCCTGGCAACTGTTGCTGGCCCCCAAAGCGGAAGTGGGCGGGTCCAGGCCCCCTTAAGCCCCCTGCCATGCCCAGGGTTGCCCTGGCAACTGTTGCTGGCCCCCAAAGCAGAAGTGGGCGGGTCCAGGCCCCCGTAAGCCCCCTGCCATGCCCAGGGTTGCCCTGGCAACAGTTGCTGGCCCCCAAAGCGGAAGTGGGCGGGTCCAGGTGCCCTTAAGCCCCCTGCCATGCCCAGGGTTGCCCTGGCAACTGTTGCTGGCCCCCAAAGCGGAAGTGGGCGGGTCCAGGCCCCCTTAAGCCCCCTGCCATGCCCAGGGTTGCCCTGGCAACTGTTGCTGGCCCCCAAAGCGGAAGTGGGCGGGTCCAGGCCCCCGTAAGCCCCCTGCCATGCCCAGGGTTGCCCTGGCAACTGTTGCTGGCCCCCAAAGAGGAAGTGGGCGGGTCCAGGCGCCCTTAAGCCCCCTGCCATGCCCAGGGTTGCCCTGGCAACTGTTGCTGGCCCCCAAAGCGGAAGTGGGCGGGTCCAGGCCCCCTTAAGCCCCCTGCCATGCCCAGGGTTGCCCTGGCAACTGTTGCTGGCCCCCAAAGCGGAATGGGCGGGTCCAGGCCCCCTTAAGCCCCCTGCCATGCCCAGGGTTGCCCTGGCAACTGTTGCTGGCCCCCAAAGCGGAAGTGGGCGGGTCCAGGCGCCCTTAAGCCCCCTGCCATGCCCATGGTTGTCCTGGCAACTCTTGCTGGCCCCCAAAGCGGAAGTGGGCGGGTCCAGGCCCCCTTAAGCCCCCTGCCATGCCCAGGGTTGCCCTGGCAACTGTTGCTGGCCCCCAAAGCGGAATGGGCGGGTCCAGGCCCCCTTAAGCCCCCTGCCATGCCCAGGGTTGCCCTGGCAACTGTTGCTGGCCCCCAAAGCGGAAGTGGGCGGGTCCAGGCGCCCTTAAGCCCCCTGCCATGCCCATGGTTGTCCTGGCAACTCTTGCTGGCCCCCAAAGCGGAAGTGGGCGGGTCCAGGCCCCCTTAAGCCCCCTGCCATGCCCAGGGTTGCCCTGGCAACTGTTGCTGGCCCCCAAAGCGGAAGTGGGTGGGTCCAGGCGCCCTTAAGCCCCCTGCCATGCCCAGGGTTGCCCTGGCAACTGTTGCTGGCCCCCAAAGCGGAAGTGGGCGGGTCCAGGCCCCCTTAAGCCCCCTGCCATGCCCAGGGTTGCCCTGGCAACTGTTGCTGGCCCCCAAAGCAGAAGTGGGCGGGTCCAGGCCCCCGTAAGCCCCCTGCCATGCCCAGGGTTGCCCTGGCAACAGTTGCTGGCCCCCAAAGCGGAAGTGGGCGGGTCCAGGTGCCCTTAAGCCCCCTGCCATGCCCAGGGTTGCCCTGGCAACTGTTGCTGGCCCCCAAAGCGGAAGTGGGCGGGTCCAGGCCCCCTTAAGCCCCCTGCCATGCCCAGGGTTGCCCTGGCAACTGTTGCTGGCCCCCAAAGCAGAAGTGGGCGGGTCCAGGCCCCCGTAAGCCCCCTGCCATGCCCAGGGTTGCCCTGGCAACAGTTGCTGGCCCCCAAAGCGGAAGTGGGCGGGTCCAGGTGCCCTTAAGCCCCCTGCCATGCCCAGGGTTGCCCTGGCAACTGTTGCTGGCCCCCAAAGCGGAAGTGGGCGGGTCCAGGCCCCCTTAAGCCCCCTGCCATGCCCAGGGTTGCCCTGGCAACTGTTGCTGGCCCCCAAAGCGGAATGGGCGGGTCCAGGCCCCCTTAAGCCCCCTGCCATGCCCAGGGTTGCCCTGGCAACTGTTGCTGGCCCCCAAAGCGGAAGTGGGCGGGTCCATGTGCCCTTAAGCCCCCTGCCATGCCCATGGTTGTCCTGGCAACTGTTGCTGGCCCCCAAAGCGGAAGTGGGCGGGTCCAGGCCCCCTTAAGCCCCCTGCCATGCCCAGGGTTGCCCTGGCAACTGTTGCTGGCCCCCAAAGCGGAAGTGGGCGGGTCCAGGCGCCCGTAAGCCCCCTGCCATGCCCAGGGTAACCCTGGCAACTGTTGCTGGCCCCCAAAGCGGAAGTGGGCGGGTCCAGGCCCCCGTAAGCCCCCTGCCATGCCCAGGGTTGCCCTGGCAACTGTTGCTGGCCCCCAAAGAGGAAGTGGGCGGGTCCAGGCGCCCTTAAGCCCCCTGCCATGCCCAGGGTTGCCCTGGCAACTGTTGCTGGCCCCCAAAGCGGAAGTGGGCGGGTCCAGGCCCCCTTAAGCCCCCTGCCATGCCCAGGGTTGCCCTGGCAACTGTTGCTGGCCCCCAAAGCGGAAGTAGGCGGGTCCAGGCGCCCTTAAGCCCCCTGCCATGCCCAGGGTTGTCCTGGCAACTGTTGCTGGCCCCCAAAGCGGAAGTGGGCGGGTCCAGGCGCCCTTAAGCCCCCTGCCATGCCCAGGGTTGCCCTGGCAACTGCTGCTGGCCCCCAAAGCGGAAGTGGGCGGGTCCAGGCGCCCTTAAGCCCCCTGCCATGCCCAGGGTTGCCCTGGCAACTGCTGCTGGCCCCCAAAGCGGAAGTGGGCGGGTCCAGGCTCCCTTAAGCCCCCTGCCATGCCCAGGGTTGCCCTGGCAACTGTTGCTGGCCCCCAAAGCGGAAGTGGGCGGGTCCATGCCCCCTTAAGCCCCCTGCCATGCCCAGGGTTGCCCTGGCAACTGTTGCTGGCCCCCAAAGCGGAAGTGGGCGGGTCCAGGCCCCCTTAAGCCCCCTGCCATGCCCAGGGTTGCCCTGGCAACTGTTGCTGACCCCAAAAGCGGAAGTGGGCGGGTCCAGGCCCCCTTAAGCCCCCTGCCATGCCCAGGGTTGCCCTGGCAACTGTTGCTGGCCCCCAAAGCGGAAGTGGGCGGGTCCAGGCCCCCTTAAGCCCCCTGCCATGCCCAGGGTTGCCCTGGCAACTGTTGCTGGCCCCCAAAGCGGAAGTGGGCGGGTCCAGGCGCCCTTAAGCCCCCTGCCATGCCCAGGGTTGCCCTTGCAACTGTTGCTGGCCCCCAAAGCGGAAGTGGGCGGGTCCTGGCCCCCTTAAGCCCCCTGCCATGCCCAGGGTTTCCCTGGCAACTGTTGCTGGCCCCCAAAGCGGAAGTGGGCGGGTCATGGCCCCCTTAAGCCCCCTGCCTTGCCCAGGGTTGCCCTGGCAACTGTTGCTGGCCCCCAAAGCGGAAGTGGGTGGGTCCAGGCGCCCTTAAGCCCCCTGCCATGCCCAGGGTTGTCCTGGCAACTGTTGCTGGCCCCCAAAGCGGAAGTGGGCGGGTCCAGGCCCCCGTAAGCCCCCTGCCATGCCCAGGGTTGCCCTGGCAACTGTTGCTGGCCCCCAAAGCGGAAGTGGGCGGGTCCAGGCCCCCTTAAGCCCCCTGCCATGCCCAGGGTTGCCCTGGCAACTGTTGCTGACCCCCAAAGCGGAAGTGGGCGGGTCCAGGCCCCCTTAAGCCCCCTGCCATGCCCAGGGTTGCCCTGGCAACTGTTGCTGGCCCCCAAAGCGGAAGTGGGCGGGTCCAGGCCCCCTTAAGCCCCCTGCCATGCCCAGGGTTGCCCTGGCAACTGTTACTGGCCCCCAAAGCGGAAGTGGGCGGGTCCAGGCGCCCTTAAGCCCCCTGCCATGCCCAGGGTTGCCCTTGCAACTGTTGCTGGCCCCCAAAGCGGAAGTGGGCGGGTCCTGGCCCCCTTAAGCCCCCTGCCATGCCCAGGGTTTCCCTGGCAACTGTTGATGGCCCCCAAAGCGGAAGTGGGCGGGTCATGGCCCCCTTAAGCCCCCTGCCTTGCCCAGGGTTGCCCTGGCAACTGTTGCTGTCCCCCAAAGCAGAAGTGGGTGGGTCCAGGCGCCCTTAAGCCCCCTGCCATGCCCAGGGTTGTCCTGGCAACTGTTGCTGGCCCCCAAAGCGGAAGTGGGCGGGTCCAGGCCCCCTTAAGCCCCCTGCCATGCCCAGGGTTGCCCTGGAAACTGTTGCTGGCCCCCAAAGCGGAAGTGGGCGGGTCCAGGCCCCCGTAAGCCCCCTGCCATGCCCAGGGTTGCCCTGGCAACTGTTGCTGGCCCCCAAAGCGGAAGTGGGCGGGTCCAGGCCCCCTTAAGCCCCTTGCCATGCACAGGGTTGCCCTGGCAACTGTTGCTGGCCCCCAAAGCGGAAGTGGGCGTGTCCAGGCGCCCTTAAGCCCCCTGCCATGCCCAGGGTTGCCCTGGCAACTGTTGCTGGCCCCCAAAGCGGAAGTTGGCGGGTCCAGGCCCCCTTAAGCCCCCTGCCATGCCCAGGGTTGCCCTGGCAACTGTTGCTGGCCCCCAAAGCGGAAGTGGGCGGGTCCAGGCCCCCTTAAGCCCCCTGCCATGCCCAGGGTTGCCCTGGCAACTGTTGCTGGCCCCCAAAGCGGAAGTGGGCGGGTCCAGGCGCCCTTAAGCCCCCTGCCATGCCCAGGGTTGTCCTAGCAACTGTTGCTGGCCCCCAAAGCGGAAGTGGGCGGGTCCAGGCGCCCTTAAGCCCACAGCCATGCCCAGGGTTGCCCTGGCAACTGTTGCTGGCCCCCAAAGCGGAAGTGGGCGGGTCCAGACGCCCTTAAGCCCCCTGCCATGCCCAGGGTTGCCCTGGCAACTGTTGCTGGCCCCCAAAGCGGAAGTGGGCGGGTCCAGGCGCCCTTAAGCCCCCTGCCATGCCCAGGGTTGCCCTGGCAACTGTTGCTGGCCCCCAAAGCGGAAGTGGGCGGGTCCAGGCCCCCTTAAGCCCCCTGCCATGCCCAGGGTTGCCCTGGCAACTGTTGCTGACCCCCAAAACGGAAGTGGGCGGGTCCAGGCCCCCTTAAGCCCCCTGCCATGCCCAGGGTTGCCCTGGCAACTGTTGCTGACCCCCAAAGCGGAAGTGGGCGGGTCCAGGCCCCCTTAAGCCCCCTGCCATGCCCAGGGTTGCCCTGGCAACTGTTGCTGGCCCCCAAAGCGGAAGTGGGCGGGTCCAGGCCCCCTTAAGCCCCCTGCCATGCCCAGGGTTGCCCTGGCAACTGCTGCTGGCCCCTAAAGCGGAAGTGGGCGGGTCCAGGCGCCCTTAAGCCCCCTGCCATGCCCAGGGTTGCCCTGGCAACTGCTGCTGGCCCCCAAAGCGGAAGTGGGCGGGTCCAGGCCCCCGTAAGCCCCCTGCCATGCCCAGGGTTGCCCTGGCAACTGTTGCTGGCCCCCAAAGCGGAAGTGGGCGGGTCCAGGCGCCCTTAAGCCCTCTGCCATGCCCAGGGTTGCCCTGGCAACTGTTGATGGCCCCCAAAGCGGAAGTGGGCGGGTCCAGGCGCCCTTAAGCCCCCTGCCATGCCCAGGGTTGCCCTGGCAACTGTTGATGGCCCCCAAAGCGGAAGTGGGCGGGTCCAGGCCCCATTAAGCCCCCTGCCATGCCCAGGGTTGCCCTGGCAACTGTTGTTGGCCCCCAAAGCGGAAGTGGGCGGGTCCAGGCCCCCTTAAGCCCCCTGCCATGCCCAGGGTTGCCCTGGCAACTGTTGCTGGCCCCCAAAGCGGAAGTCGGCGGGTCCAGGCGGCCTTAAGCCCCCTGCCATGCCCAGGGTTGCCCTGGCAACTGTTGCTGGCCCCAAAGCGGAAGTGGGCGGGTCCAGGCCCCGTTAAGCCCCCTGCCATGCCCAGGGATGCCCTGGCAACTGTTGCTGGCCCCCAAAGCAGAATGGGCGGGTCCAGGCCCCCTTAAGCCCCCTGCCATGCCCAGGGTTGCCCTGGCAACTGTTGCTGGCCCCCAAAGCGGAAGTGGGCGGGTCCAGGCGCCCTTAAGCCCCCTGCCATGCCCATGGTTGTCCTGGCAACTGTTGCTGGCCCCCAAAGCGGAAGTGGGCGGGTCCAGGCCCCCTTAAGCCCCCTGCCATGCCCAGGGTTGCCCTGGCAACTGTTGCTGGCCCCCAAAGCGGAAGTGGGTGGGTTCAGGCGCCCGTAAGCCCCCTGCCATGCCCAGGGTTGCCCTGGCAACTGTTGCTGGCCCCCAAAGCGGAAGTGGGCGGGTCCAGGCCCCCGTAAGCCCCCAGCCATGGCCAGGGTTGCCCTGGCAACTGTTGCTGGCCCCCAAAGCGGAAGTGGGCGGGTCCAGGCGCCCTTAAGCCCTCTGCCATGCCCAGGGTTGCCCTGGCAACTGTTGATGGCCCCCAAAGCGGAAGTGGGCGGGTCCAGGCCCCATTAAGCCCCCTGCCATGCCCAGGGTTGCCCTGGCAACTGTTGTTGGCCCCCAAAGCGGAAGTGGGCGGGTCCAGGCGCCCTTAAGCCCCCTGCCATGCCCAGGGTTGTCTTGGCAACTGTTGCTGGCCCCCAAAGCGGAAATGGGCGGGTCCTGGCGCCCTTAAGCCCCCTGCCATGCCCAGGGTTGTCCTGGCAACTGTTGCTGGCCCCCAAAGCGGAAGTGGGCGGGTCCAGGCGCCCTTAAGCCCCCTGCCATGCCCAGGGTTGTCTTGGCAACTGTTGCTGGCCCCCAAAGCGGAAATGGGCGGGTCCTGGCGCCCTTAAGCCCCCTGCCATGCCCAATGTTGCCCTGGCATCTGTTGCTGGCCCCGAAAGCGGAAGTGGGCGGGTCCTGGCCCCCTTAAGCCCCCTGCCTTGCCCAGGGTTGCCCTGGCAACTGTTGCTGGCCCCCAAAGCGGAAGTGGGCGGGTCCTGGCCCCCTTAAGCCCCCTGCCTTGCCCAGGGTTGCCCTGGCAACTGTTGCTGGGCCCCAAAGCGGAAAAGGGCGGGTCCAGGCGCCCTTAAGCCCCCTGCCATGCCCCGGGTTGTCCTGGCAACTGTTGCTGGCCCCCAAAGCGGAAGTGGGCGGGTCCTGGCCCCCTTAAGCCCCCTGCCATGCCCCGGGTTGTCCTGGCAACTGTTGCTGGCCCCCAAAGCGGAAGTGGGCGGGTCCTGGCCCCCTTAAGCCCCCTGCCTTGCCCGGGGTTGCCCTGGCAACTGTTGCTGGCCCCCAAAGCGGAAGTGGGCGGGTCCTGGCGCCCTTAAGCCCCCTGCCATGCCCAGGGTTGCCCTGGCAACTGTTGCTGGTCCCCAAAGCGGAAGTGGGCGGGTCCTGGCCCCCTTAAGCCCCCTGCCTTGCCCAGGGTTGCCCTGGCAACTGTTGCTGGCCCCCAAAGCGGAAGTGGGCGGGTCCTGGCCCCCTTAAGCCCCCTGCCTTGCCCAGGGTTGCCCTGGCAACTGTTGCTGGCCCCCAAAGCGAAAAAGGGCGGGTCCAGGCGCCCTTAAGCCCCCTGCCATGCCCCGGGTTGTCCTGGCAACTGTTGCTGGCCCCCAAAGCGGAAGTGGGCGGGTCCTGGCCCCCTTAAGCCCCCTGCCATGCCCCGGGTTGTCCTGGCAACTGTTTCTGGCCCCCAAAGCGGAAGTGGGCGGGTCCTGGCCCCCTTAAGCCCCCTGCCTTGCCCGGGGTTGCCCTGGCAACTGTTGCTGGCCCCCAAAGCGGAAGTGGGCGGGTCCAGGCGCCCTTAAGCCCCCAGCCATGCCCAGGGTTGCCCTGGCAACTGTTGCTGGCCCCCAAAGCGGAAGTGGGCGGGTCCAGGCGCCCTTAAGCCCCCTGCCATGCCCAGGGTTGCCCTGGCAACTGTTGCTGGCCCCCAAAGCGGAAGTGGGCGGGTCCAGGCCCCCTTAAGCCCCCTGCCATGCCCAGGGTTGCCCTGGCAACTGTTGCTGGCCCCCAAAGCGGAAGTGGGCGGGTCCAGGCCCCCTTAAGCCCCTTGCCATGCCCAGGGTTGCCCTGGCAACTGTTGCTGGCCCCCAAAGCGGAAGTGGGCGGGTCCAGGCCCCCTTAAGCCCCCTGCCATGCCCAGGGTTGCCCTGGCAACTGTTGCTGGCCCCCAAAGCGGAAGTGGGCGGGTCCTGGCCCCTTAAGCCCCCTGCCATGCCCAGGGTTGCCCTGGCAACTGTTGCTGGCCCCCAAAGCGGAAGTGGGCGGGTCCTGGCCCCCTTAAGCCCCCTGCCTTGCCCAGGGTTGCCCTGGCAACTGTTGCTGGCCCCCAAAGCGGAAGTGGGCGGGTCCTTGCGCCCTTAAGCCCCCTGCCTTGCCCAGGGTTGCCCTGGCAACTGTTGCTGGCCCCCAAAGCGGAAGTGGGCGGGTCCTGGCCCCCTTAAGCCCCCTGCCATGCCCAGGGTTGCCCTGGCAACTGTTGCTGGCCCCCAAAGCGGAAGTCGGCGGGTCCAGGCGGCCTTAAGCCCCCTGCCATGCCCAGGGTTGCCCTTGCAACTGTTGCTGGCCCCAAAGCGGAAGTGGGCGGGTCCAGGCCCCCTTAAGCCCCCTGCCATGCCCAGGGTTGCCCTGGCAACTGTTGCTGGCCCCCAAAGCGGAATGGGCGGGTCCAGGCCCCCTTAAGCCCCCTGCCATGCCCAGGGTTGCCCTGGCAACTGTTGCTGGCCCCCAAAGCGGAAGTGGGCGGGTCCAGGCGCCCTTAAGCCCCCTGCCATGCCCATGGTTGTCCTGGCAACTCTTGCTGGCCCCAAAAGCGGAAGTGGGCGGGTCCAGGCCCCCTTAAGCCCCCTGCCATGCCCAGGGTTGCCCTGGCAACTGTTGCTGGCCCCCAAAGCGGAAGTGGGTGGGTCCAGGCGCCCTTAAGCCCCCTGCCATGCCCAGGGTTGCCCTGGCAACTGTTGCTGGCCCCAAAGCGGAAGTGGGCGGGTCCAGGCCCCCGTAAGCCCCCTGCCATGCCCAGGGTTGCCCTGGCAACTGTTGCTGGCCCCCAAAGCGGAAGTGGGCGGGTCCAGGTGCCCTTAAGCCCCCTGCCATGCCCAGGGTTGCCCTGGCAACTGTTGCTGGCCCCCAAAGCGGAAGTGGGCGGGTCCAGGCCCCCTTAAGCCCCCTGCCATGCCCAGGGTTGCCCTGGCAACTGTTGCTGGCCCCCAAAGCGGAATGGGCGGGTCCAGGCCCCCTTAAGCCCCCTGCCATGCCCAGGGTTGCCCTGGCAACTGTTGCTGGCCCCCAAAGCGGAAGTGGGCGGGTCCAGGTGCCCTTAAGCCCCCTGCCATGCCCATGGTTGTCCTGGCAACTGTTGCTGGCCCCCAAAGCGGAAGTGGGCGGGTCCAGGCGCCCGTAAGCCCCCTGCCATGCCCAGGGTAACCCTGGCAACTGTTGCTGGCCCCCAAAGCGGAAGTGGGCGGGTTTAGGCCCCGTAAGCCCCCTGCCATGCCCAGGGTTGCCCTGGCAACTGTTGCTGGCCCCCAAAGAGGAAGTGGGCGGGTCCAGGCGCCCTTAAGCCCCCTGCCATGCCCAGGGTTGCCCTGGCAACTGTTGCTGGCCCCCAAAGCGGAAGTGGGCGGGTCCAGGCCCCCTTAAGCCCCCTGCCATGCCCAGGGTTGCCCTGTCAACTGTTGCTGGCCCCCAAAGCGGAAGTAGGCGGGACCAGGCGCCCTTAAGCCCCCTGCCATGCCCAGGGTTGTCCTGGCAACTGTTGCTGGCCCCCAAAGCGGAAGTGGGCGGGTCTAGACGCCCTTAAGCCCCCTGCCATGCCCAGGGTTGCCCTGGCAACTGCTGCTGGCCCCCAAAGCGGAAGTGGGCGGGTCCAGGCGCCCTTAAGCCCCCTGCCATGCCCAGGGTTGCCCTGGCAACTGTTGCTGGCCCCCAAAGCGGGAAGTGGGCGGGTCCAGGCTCCCTTAAGCCCCCTGCCATGCCTAGGGTTGCCCTGGCAACTGTTGCTGGGCCCCCAAAGCGGAAGTGGGCGGGTCCATGCCCCCTTAAGCCCCCTGCCATGCCCAGGGTTGCCCTGGCAACTGTTGCTGGCCCCCAAAGCGGAAGTGGGCGGGTCCAGGCCCCCTTAAGCCCCCTGCCATGCCCAGGGTTGCCCTGGCAACTGTTGCTGACCCCCAAAGCGGAAGTGGGCGGGTCCAGGCCCCCTTAAGCCCCCTGCCATGCCCAGGGTTGCCCTGGCAACTGTTGCTGGCCCCCAAAGCGGAAGTGGGCGGGTCCAGGCCCCCTTAAGCCCCCTGCCATGCCCAGGGTTGCCCTGGCGACTGTTGCTGGCCGCCAAAGCGGAAGTGGGCGGGTCCAGGCGCCCTTAAGCCCCCTGCCATGCCCAGGGTTGCCCTTGCAACTGTTGCTGGCCCCCAAAGCGGAAGTGGGCGGGTCCTGGCCCCCTTAAGCCCCCTGCCATGCCCAGGGTTTCCCTGGCAACTGTTGCTGGCCCCCAAAGCGGAAGTGGGCGGGTCATGGCCCCCTTAAGCCCCCTGCCTTGCCCAGGGTTGCCCTGGCAACTGTTGCTGGCCCCCAAAGCGGAAGTGGGCGGGTCCAGGCGCCCTTAAGCCCCCTGCCATGCCCAGGGTTGCCCTTGCAACTGTTGCTGGCCCCCAAAGCGGAAGTGGGCGGGTCCTGGCCCCCTTAAGCCCCCTGCCATGCCCAGGGTTTCCCTGGCAACTGTTGATGGCCCCCAAAGCGGAAGTGGGCGGGTCATGGCCCCCTTAAGCCCCCTGCCTTGCCCAGGGTTGCCCTGGCAACTGTTGCTGGCCCCCAAAGCAGAAGTGGGTGGGTCCAGGCGCCCTTAAGCCCCCTGCCATGCCCAGGGTTGTCCTTGCAACTGTTGCTGGCCCCCAAAGCGGAAGTGGGCGGGTCCAGGCCCCCTCAAGCCCCCTGCCATGCCCAGGGTTGCCCTGGAAACTGTTGCTGGCCCCCAAAGCGGAAGTGGGCGGGTCCAGGCCCCCGTGAGCCCCCTGCCATGCCCAGGGTTGCCCTGGCAACTGTTGCTGGCCCCCAAAGCGGAAGTGGGCGGGTCCAGGCCCCCTTAAGCCCCTTGCCATGCACAGGGTTGCCCTGGCAACTGTTGCTGGCCCCCAAAGCGGAAGTGGGCGGGTCCAGGCGCCCTTAAGCCCCCTGCCATGCCCAGGGTTGCCCTGGCAACTGTTGCTGGCCCCCAAAGCGGAAGTTGGCGGGTCCAGGCCCCCTTAAGCCCCCTGCCATGCCCAGGGTTGCCCTGGCAACTGTTGCTGGCCCCCAAAGCGGAAGTGGGCGGGTCCAGGCCCCCTTAAGCCCCCTGCCATGCCCAGGGTTGCCCTGGCAACTGTTGCTGGCCCCCAAAGCGGAATGGGCGGGTCCAGGCCCCCTTAAGCCCCCTGCCATGCCCAGGGTTGCCCTGGCAACTGTTGCTGGCCCCCAAAGCGGAAGTGGGCGGGTCCATGTGCCCTTAAGCCCCCTGCCATGCCCATGGTTGTCCTGGCAACTGTTGCTGGCCCCCAAAGCGGAAGTGGGCGGGTCCAGGCCCCCTTAAGCCCCCTGCCATGCCCAGGGTTGCCCTGGCAACTGTTGCTGGCCCCAAAGCGGAAGTGGGCGGGTCCAGGCGCCCGTAAGCCCCCTGCCATGCCCAGGGTAACCCTGGCAACTGTTGCTGGCCCCCAAAGCGGAAGTGGGCGGGTCCAGGCCCCCGTAAGCCCCCTGCCATGCCCAGGGTTGCCCTGGCAACTGTTGCTGGCCCCCAAAGAGGAAGTGGGCGGGTCCAGGCGCCCTTAAGCCCCCTGCCATGCCCAGGGTTGCCCTGGCAACTGTTGCTGGCCCCCAAAGCGGAAGTGGGCGGGTCCAGGCCCCCTTAAGCCCCCTGCCATGCCCAGGGTTGCCCTGGCAACTGTTGCTGGCCCCCAAAGCGGAATGGGCGGGTCCAGGCCCCCTTAAGCCCCCTGCCATGCCCAGGGTTGCCCTGGCAACTGTTGCTGGCCCCCAAAGCGGAAGTGGGCGGGTCCAGGCGCCCTTAAGCCCCCTGCCATGCCCATGGTTGTCCTGGCAACTCTTGCTGGCCCCCAAAGCGGAAGTGGGCGGGTCCAGGCCCCCTTAAGCCCCCTGCCATGCCCAGGGTTGCCCTGGCAACTGTTGCTGGCCCCCAAAGCGGAATGGGCGGGTCCAGGCCCCCTTAAGCCCCCTGCCATGCCCAGGGTTGCCCTGGCAACTGTTGCTGGCCCCCAAAGCGGAAGTGGGCGGGTCCAGGCGCCCTTAAGCCCCCTGCCATGCCCATGGTTGTCCTGGCAACTCTTGCTGGCCCCCAAAGCGGAAGTGGGCGGGTCCAGGCCCCCTTAAGCCCCCTGCCATGCCCAGGGTTGCCCTGGCAACTGTTGCTGGCCCCCAAAGCGGAAGTGGGTGGGTCCAGGCGCCCTTAAGCCCCCTGCCATGCCCAGGGTTGCCCTGGCAACTGTTGCTGGCCCCCAAAGCGGAAGTGGGCGGGTCCAGGCCCCCGTAAGCCCCCTGCCATGCCCAGGGTTGCCCTGGCAACTGTTGCTGGCCCCCAAAGCGGAAGTGGGCGGGTCCAGGTGCCCTTAAGCCCCCTGCCATGCCCAGGGTTGCCCTGGCAACTGTTGCTGGCCCCCAAAGCGGAAGTGGGCGGGGTCCAGGCCCCCTTAAGCCCCCTGCCATGCCCAGGGTTGCCCTGGCAACTGTTGCTGGCCCCCAAAGCAGAAGTGGGCGGGTCCAGGCCCCCGTAAGCCCCCTGCCATGCCCAGGGTTGCCCTGGCAACAGTTGCTGGCCCCCAAAGCGGAAGTGGGCGGGTCCAGGTGCCCTTAAGCCCCCTGCCATGCCCAGGGTTGCCCTGGCAACTGTTGCTGGCCCCCAAAGCGGAAGTGGGCGGGTCCAGGTGCCCTTAAGCCCCCTGCCATGCCCAGGGTTGCCCTGGCAACTGTTGCTGGCCCCCAAAGCGGAAGTGGGCGGGTCCAGGCCCCCTTAAGCCCCCTGCCATGCCCAGGGTTGCCCTGGCAACTGTTGCTGGCCCCCAAAGCGGAATGGGCGGGTCCAGGCCCCCTTAAGCCCCTGCCATGCCCAGGGTTGCCCTGGCAACTGTTGCTGGCCCCCAAAGCGGAAGTGGGCGGGTCCAGGCGCCCTTAAGCCCCCTGCCATGCCCATGGTTGTCCTGGCAACTCTTGCTGGCCCCCAAAGCGGAAGTGGGCGGGTCCAGGCCCCCTTAAGCCCCCTGCCATGCCCAGGGTTGCCCTGGCAACTGTTGCTGGCCCCCAAAGCGGAATGGGCGGGTCCAGGCCCCCTTAAGCCCCCTGCCATGCCCAGGGTTGCCCTGGCAACTGTTGCTGGCCCCCAAAGCGGAAGTGGGCGGGTCCAGGCGCCCTTAAGCCCCTGCCATGCCCATGGTTGTCCTGGCAACTCTTGCTGGCCCCCAAAGCGGAAGTGGGCGGGTCCAGGCCCCCTTAAGCCCCCTGCCATGCCCAGGGTTGCCCCTGGCAACTGTTGCTGGCCCCCAAAGCGGAAGTGGGTGGGTCCAGGCGCCCTTAAGCCCCCTGCCATGCCCAGGGTTGCCCTGGCAACTGTTGCTGGCCCCCAAAGCGGAAGTGGGCGGGTCCAGGCCCCCGTAAGCCCCCTGCCATGCCCAGGGTTGCCCTGGCAACTGTTGCTGGCCCCCAAAGCGGAAGTGGGCGGGTCCAGGTGCCCTTAAGCCCCCTGCCATGCCCAGGGTTGCCCTGGCAACTGTTGCTGGCCCCCAAAGCGGAAGTGGGCGGGTCCAGGCCCCCTTAAGCCCCCTGCCATGCCCAGGGTTGCCCTGGCAACTGTTGCTGGCCCCCAAAGCAGAAGTGGGCGGGTCCAGGCCCCCGTAAGCCCCCTGCCATGCCCAGGGTTGCCCTGGCAACAGTTGCTGGCCCCCAAAGCGGAAGTGGGCGGGTCCAGGTGCCCTTAAGCCCCCTGCCATGCCCAGGGTTGCCCTGGCAACTGTTGCTGGCCCCCAAAGCGGAAGTGGGCGGGTCCAGGCCCCCTTAAGCCCCCTGCCATGCCCAGGGTTGCCCTGGCAACTGTTGCTGGCCCCCAAAGCGGAATGGGCGGGTCCAGGCCCCCTTAAGCCCCCTGCCATGCCCAGGGTTGCCCTGGCAACTGTTGCTGGCCCCCAAAGCGGAAGTGGGCGGGTCCATGTGCCCTTAAGCCCCCTGCCATGCCCATGGTTGTCCTGGCAACTGTTGCTGGCCCCCAAAGCGGAAGTGGGCGGGTCCAGGCCCCCTTAAGCCCCCTGCCATGCCCAGGGTTGCCCTGGCAACTGTTGCTGGCCCCCAAAGCGGAAGTGGGCGGGTCCAGGCGCCCGTAAGCCCCCTGCCATGCCCAGGGTAACCCTGGCAACTGTTGCTGGCCCCCAAAGCGGAAGTGGGCGGGTCCAGGCCCCCGTAAGCCCCCTGCCATGCCCAGGGTTGCCCTGGCAACTGTTGCTGGCCCCCAAAGAGGAAGTGGGCGGGTCCAGGCGCCCTTAAGCCCCCTGCCATGCCCAGGGTTGCCCTGGCAACTGTTGCTGGCCCCCAAAGCGGAAGTGGGCGGGTCCAGGCCCCCTTAAGCCCCCTGCCATGCCCAGGGTTGCCCTGGCAACTGTTGCTGGCCCCCAAAGCGGAAGTAGGCGGGTCCAGGCGCCCTTAAGCCCCCTGCCATGCCCAGGGTTGTCCTGGCAACTGTTGCTGGCCCCCAAAGCGGAAGTGGGCGGGTCCAGGCGCCCTTAAGCCCCCTGCCATGCCCAGGGTTGCCCTGGCAACTGCTGCTGGCCCCCAAAGCGGAAGTGGGCGGGTCCAGGCGCCCTTAAGCCCCCTGCCATGCCCAGGGTTGCCCTGGCAACTGCTGCTGGCCCCCAAAGCGGAAGTGGGCGGGTCCAGGCTCCCTTAAGCCCCCTGCCATGCCCAGGGTTGCCCTGGCAACTGTTGCTGGCCCCCAAAGCGGAAGTGGGCGGGTCCATGCCCCCTTAAGCCCCCTGCCATGCCCAGGGTTGCCCTGGCAACTGTTGCTGGCCCCCAAAGCGGAAGTGGGCGGGTCCAGGCCCCCTTAAGCCCCCTGCCATGCCCAGGGTTGCCCTGGCAACTGTTGCTGACCCCAAAAGCGGAAGTGGGCGGGTCCAGGCCCCCTTAAGCCCCCTGCCATGCCCAGGGTTGCCCTGGCAACTGTTGCTGGCCCCCAAAGCGGAAGTGGGCGGGTCCAGGCCCCCTTAAGCCCCCTGCCATGCCCAGGGTTGCCCTGGCAACTGTTGCTGGCCCCCAAAGCGGAAGTGGGCGGGTCCAGGCGCCCTTAAGCCCCCTGCCATGCCCAGGGTTGCCCTTGCAACTGTTGCTGGCCCCCAAAGCGGAAGTGGGCGGGTCCTGGCCCCCTTAAGCCCCCCTGCCATGCCCAGGGTTTCCCTGGCAACTGTTGCTGGCCCCCAAAGCGGAAGTGGGCGGGTCATGGCCCCCTTAAGCCCCCTGCCTTGCCCAGGGTTGCCCTGGCAACTGTTGCTGGCCCCCAAAGCAGAAGTGGGTGGGTCCAGGCGCCCTTAAGCCCCCTGCCATGCCCAGGGTTGTCCTGGCAACTGTTGCTGGCCCCCAAAGCGGAAGTGGGCGGGTCCAGGCCCCCGTAAGCCCCCTGCCATGCCCAGGGTTGCCCTGGCAACTGTTGCTGGCCCCCAAAGCGGAAGTGGGCGGGTCCAGGCCCCCTTAAGCCCCCTGCCATGCCCAGGGTTGCCCTGGCAACTGTTGCTGACCCCCAAAGCGGAAGTGGGCGGGTCCAAGCCCCCTTAAGCCCCCTGCCATGCCCAGGGTTGCCCTGGCAACTGTTGCTGGCCCCCAAAGCGGAAGTGGGCGGGTCCAGGCCCCCTTAAGCCCCCTGCCATGCCCAGGGTTGCCCTGGCAACTGTTACTGGCCCCCAAAGCGGAAGTGGGCGGGTCCAGGCGCCCTTAAGCCCCCTGCCATGCCCAGGGTTGCCCTTGCAACTGTTGCTGGCCCCCAAAGCGGAAGTGGGCGGGTCCTGGCCCCCTTAAGCCCCCTGCCATGCCCAGGGTTTCCCTGGCAACTGTTGATGGCCCCCAAAGCGGAAGTGGGCGGGTCATGGCCCCCTTAAGCCCCCTGCCTTGCCCAGGGTTGCCCTGGCAACTGTTGCTGTCCCCCAAAGCAGAAGTGGGTGGGTCCAGGCGCCCTTAAGCCCCCTGCCATGCCCAGGGTTGTCCTGGCAACTGTTGCTGGCCCCCAAAGCGGAAGTGGGCGGGTCCAGGCCCCCTTAAGCCCCCTGCCATGCCCAGGGTTGCCCTGGAAACTGTTGCTGGCCCCCAAAGCGGAAGTGGGCGGGTCCAGGCCCCCGTAAGCCCCCTGCCATGCCCAGGGTTGCCCTGGCAACTGTTGCTGGCCCCCAAAGCGGAAGTGGGCGGGTCCAGGCCCCCTTAAGCCCCTTGCCATGCACAGGGTTGCCCTGGCAACTGTTGCTGGCCCCCAAAGCGGAAGTGGGCGTGTCCAGGCGCCCTTAAGCCCCCTGCCATGCCCAGGGTTGCCCTGGCAACTGTTGCTGGCCCCCAAAGCGGAAGTTGGCGGGTCCAGGCCCCCTTAAGCCCCCTGCCATGCCCAGGGTTGCCCTGGCAACTGTTGCTGGCCCCCAAAGCGGAAGTGGGCGGGTCCAGGCCCCCTTAAGCCCCCTGCCATGCCCAGGGTTGCCCCTGGCAACTGTTGCTGGCCCCCAAAGCGGAAGTGGGCGGGTCCAGGCGCCCTTAAGCCCCCTGCCATGCCCAGGGTTGTCCTAGCAACTGTTGCTGGCCCCCAAAGCGGAAGTGGGCGGGTCCAGGCGCCCTTAAGCCCACAGCCATGCCCAGGGTTGCCCTGGCAACTGTTGCTGGCCCCCAAAGCGGAAGTGGGCGGGTCCAGACGCCCTTAAGCCCCCTGCCATGCCCAGGGTTGCCCTGGCAACTGTTGCTGGCCCCCAAAGCGGAAGTGGGCGGGTCCAGGCGCCCTTAAGCCCCCTGCCATGCCCAGGGTTGCCCTGGCAACTGTTGCTGGCCCCCAAAGCGGAAGTGGGCGGGTCCAGGCCCCCTTAAGCCCCCTGCCATGCCCAGGGTTGCCCTGGCAACTGTTGCTGACCCCCAAAACGGAAGTGGGCGGGTCCAGGCCCCCTTAAGCCCCTGCCATGCCCAGGGTTGCCCTGGCAACTGTTGCTGACCCCCAAAGCGGAAGTGGGCGGGTCCAGGCCCCCTTAAGCCCCCTGCCATGCCCAGGGTTGCCCTGGCAACTGTTGCTGGCCCCCAAAGCGGAAGTGGGCGGGTCCAGGCCCCCTTAAGCCCCCTGCCATGCCCAGGGTTGCCCTGGCAACTGCTGCTGGCCCCTAAAGCGGAAGTGGGCGGGTCCAGGCGCCCTTAAGCCCCCTGCCATGCCCAGGGTTGCCCTGGCAACTGCTGCTGGCCCCCAAAGCGGAAGTGGGCGGGTCCAGGCCCCCGTAAGCCCCCTGCCATGCCCAGGGTTGCCCTGGCAACTGTTGCTGGCCCCCAAAGCGGAAGTGGGCGGGTCCAGGCGCCCTTAAGCCCTCTGCCATGCCCAGGGTTGCCCTGGCAACTGTTGATGGCCCCCAAAGCGGAAGTGGGCGGGTCCAGGCGCCCTTAAGCCCCCTGCCATGCCCAGGGTTGCCCTGGCAACTGTTGATGGCCCCCAAAGCGGAAGTGGGCGGGTCCAGGCGCCCTTAAGCCCCCTGCCATGCCCAGGGTTGCCCTGGCAACTGTTGATGGCCCCCAAAGCGGAAGTGGGCGGGTCCAGGCCCCATTAAGCCCCCTGCCATGCCCAGGGTTGCCCTGGCAACTGTTGCTGGCCCCCAAAGCGGAAGTGGGCGGGTCCAGGCGCCCGTAAGCCCCCTGCCATGCCCAGGGTAACCCTGGCAACTGTTGCTGGCCCCCAAAGCGGAAGTGGGCGGGTCCAGGCCCCCGTAAGCCCCCTGCCATGCCCAGGGTTGCCCTGGCAACTGTTGCTGGCCCCCAAAGAGGAAGTGGGCGGGTCCAGGCCCCCGTAAGCCCCCTGCCATGCCCAGGGTTGCCCTGGCAACTGTTGCTGGCCCCCAAAGAGGAAGTGGGCGGGTCCAGGCGCCCTTAAGCCCCCTGCCATGCCCAGGGTTGCCCTGGCAACTGTTGCTGGCCCCCAAAGCGGAAGTGGGCGGGTCCAGGCCCCCTTAAGCCCCCTGCCATGCCCAGGGTTGCCCTGGCAACTGTTGCTGGCCCCCAAAGCGGAAGTAGGCGGGTCCAGGCGCCCTTAAGCCCCCTGCCATGCCCAGGGTTGTCCTGGCAACTGTTGCTGGCCCCCAAAGCGGAAGTGGGCGGGTCCAGGCGCCCTTAAGCCCCCTGCCATGCCCAGGGTTGCCCTGGCAACTGCTGCTGGCCCCCAAAGCGGAAGTGGGCGGGTCCAGGCGCCCTTAAGCCCCCTGCCATGCCCAGGGTTGCCCTGGCAACTGCTGCTGGCCCCCAAAGCGGAAGTGGGCGGGTCCAGGCTCCCTTAAGCCCCCTGCCATGCCCAGGGTTGCCCTGGCAACTGTTGCTGGCCCCCAAAGCGGAAGTGGGCGGGTCCATGCCCCCTTAAGCCCCCTGCCATGCCCAGGGTTGCCCTGGCAACTGTTGCTGGCCCCCAAAGCGGAAGTGGGCGGGTCCAGGCCCCCTTAAGCCCCCTGCCATGCCCAGGGTTGCCCTGGCAACTGTTGCTGACCCCAAAAGCGGAAGTGGGCGGGTCCAGGCCCCCTTAAGCCCCCTGCCATGCCCAGGGTTGCCCTGGCAACTGTTGCTGGCCCCCAAAGCGGAAGTGGGCGGGTCCAGGCCCCCTTAAGCCCCCTGCCATGCCCAGGGTTGCCCTGGCAACTGTTGCTGGCCCCCAAAGCGGAAGTGGGCGGGTCCAGGCGCCCTTAAGCCCCCTGCCATGCCCAGGGTTGCCCTTGCAACTGTTGCTGGCCCCCAAAGCGGAAGTGGGCGGGTCCTGGCCCCCTTAAGCCCCCTGCCATGCCCAGGGTTTCCCTGGCAACTGTTGCTGGCCCCCAAAGCGGAAGTGGGCGGGTCATGGCCCCCTTAAGCCCCCTGCCTTGCCCAGGGTTGCCCTGGCAACTGTTGCTGGCCCCCAAAGCAGAAGTGGGTGGGTCCAGGCGCCCTTAAGCCCCCTGCCATGCCCAGGGTTGTCCTGGCAACTGTTGCTGGCCCCCAAAGCGGAAGTGGGCGGGTCCAGGCCCCCGTAAGCCCCCTGCCATGCCCAGGGTTGCCCTGGCAACTGTTGCTGGCCCCCAAAGCGGAAGTGGGCGGGTCCAGGCCCCCTTAAGCCCCCTGCCATGCCCAGGGTTGCCCTGGCAACTGTTGCTGACCCCCAAAGCGGAAGTGGGCGGGTCCAGGCCCCCTTAAGCCCCCTGCCATGCCCAGGGTTGCCCTGGCAACTGTTGCTGGCCCCCAAAGCGGAAGTGGGCGGGTCCAGGCCCCCTTAAGCCCCCTGCCATGCCCAGGGTTGCCCTGGCAACTGTTACTGGCCCCCAAAGCGGAAGTGGGCGGGTCCAGGCGCCCTTAAGCCCCCTGCCATGCCCAGGGTTGCCCTTGCAACTGTTGCTGGCCCCCAAAGCGGAAGTGGGCGGGTCCTGGCCCCCTTAAGCCA
>NW_028142728.1:0-34645 GCF_055691185.1 Crinia signifera
TCCTGCACCGTCATAAAGGACCCCACAAGGATCCTTTACGAGAATGGACTCTGGACTGGAAAGTGGTCGGTGATTGTCAGGCTGCACAAGGACACTTCGTGCCCAGATGGAGTCAAGCACCTCAGACCGTGCTTCTCCCTGGGGGGAACTGCAGGACTTATCCACTACGTGGACCAGCCACGCACTTGTCGTAAGTGTGATGGAAAGGACCACTTTGGGAAGGAATGCAAGGTCCTGGCTTGCAAGATTTGTCGACTGGCCGGCCACGAGACAAAGGACTGCCCCACGAAGAAGACCTGCAACCTGTGCGGCTCAGTGGATCATGTCTACAAGGACTGTCCAAGTAGAGCAAGATCCTACGCCGCAGCAGCATCGGGTGTGATCGTCCCCCCCAAGGTGCCACCCACACCGGTGCAAAGGAAGAAGGTTCCGCAAAAGCAAGTTGGTAAGAAACCTTCCCCCACCATTCCTAACCCTCCTCCCCTCCCTCCCTCTGTGACAGCTACTCCCATCCCGGCTGCTCGCACCACCCCTCCTCCCTCACCCTCCCGACCTGTGATCCAACCCACCCTTCCTCCCACCACCCCCTCTCGCCCCCTCCCTGTCCCTCTCCTCTCCGAGGAAGAGTTTCCACCACTTGCCCATGCAGGAAATGTACAGCCGAGAAGGAAGAGGAAGGAGTTAGACAGCCCAGCTGCTGACCCAGAATCTTCCAAGAAAGCGGCAGTCGAATCGGTCGAGCCAGACCAGGACTCCTTCACCCTCGAGGAGGAGATGGAGGCATATGCAGAGGTCTTCGAGGAGAGTGGGGTGCCTGAGCTCGACAGCCTCAACAACATCGACCAACTGCTCAACAACATCGAGACACCCCAGCAGGGAGATCCGGTGGCCGACCCAGAGGAAACACCTCCCGATGGGAGTGGTAAAGTATACGTATCGCCACAGTAACCTTTTTCTCTTAACAAATGGTAGCTTTTAATCTTTTTACCATTAATGTAAGGAGCATTAAGGATAAGTGCAGACGTCAATCTATCTTTGCTTTTCTTGACATTCAGAAATGTGATGTGTATATGTTGCAGGAATGCTCTCTCCCTTTCTCCAGGTCCTACAGGCACCTGGCCCGGCAGTGGTCCCATGGTCCGTCCTACTGGTCCGGTGGAGGTGAGTGTAAGTCTGCAGGGGTAGCCATTCTGATCAGGGGGAGCCTCTTCACGCTGGATTCTGTTCAGGAGCTTGTCTGCGGCAGACTCATTGTCGTAGACGGCTCCTGGGCAGGTGAGCCTATCAGGCTTATCTGCGTGTACGCTTCACCTTTTAAGAATGAGCGTTTGGAATTATTCCAGACTCTGCGGACCCAGCTCGCCACCACCAGGGCTGTAGTGATGGCCGGGGACTTTAACTGCCCGATTGAAGGGGATGGTCGAAGCACCTGCAACTCTGCGAAGCTGGACATCACGTCCAACCTGCTCAGGGAAATGGTGGCCGAAGCATCACTGCGGGACGCTGTGGGCTCCATGGGGGCTGGCTCCGTGAATTTCACGTGGAGCCGCCCCGATGGCTCCGTGCGTTCCCGCATTGACTTTGTGTTCACATCCCGGGCAGTGCAGCAGGTTAGGCATTCTATGGTTCCCTGCTTCTTCTCTGACCACAGGGCCATTCACTTCCAAGGAATTCTGGGCCATGGTTTTCCATCTGGCCCAGGCTCCTGGAAGTTGAACTGTGCCTTACTGGAAAGGGAGGAAGTACTGGCTGAGCTTAAGGATGCCTACATCACATGGAAGAATGACAAATGTTATTTTGACTGTATGTCTGATTGGTGGGAATATGCCAAATCTAACATCCGCAGTTTCTTTCAGGCTAAAGGGCGTATCCAGGCATGCGACCGTAAGAGGAACCTCAGAAAACTGCAGCGTGAGCTCCAGTCCATGGTGGACCTCCAGCGGTGCGGCTGGGACGTGAAGGACGACCTGGACGAGACCAAAAAGAGCCTGAAAAGGCACTTTGAGGAGGAGTCCAGACGTATCGTCTTCCGTTCCAAGGTGGAGAATCTGGAGAAGGGTGAGAAATGTTCTTCCTTCTTTTTCAGGAAACTCCACTCTGGCCATACGCCCCTGACAGAGCTGCGTGATGAGAAGGGCATCCCCAGACAGGGGAAGGAGGGCGTGATGAAGGTCGTCCGCGACTACTACAGCGACCTCTACTCCCCTAAGACTACAGACACCGATGAGGCGGATAAGTTCCTGTCAGGTATCACTAACACTATTGATCCTGCAGGTAAATCAGCCATGGACGCTCCCCTGGCGTTGGAGGAGGTGCTCTCTGCCGCTAAATCCTTTAGGCAGGGCAGGACTCCGGGCAGTGATGGTCTCCCAGCAGAGCTCTATGTTGCGCTGTGGGATCTCATTGGCCCGGACCTGCTCGAGCTGTACGAGGAGATGGTGGTGGAGGGCAAAATGCCTCCTTCGCTGAGGGAAGGAATGATCACGATCTTGTATAAGCGTAAGGGGGAGAGATGTGACCTGAAAAATTGGCGTCCCATCTCTCTTCTGAACGTGGACTACAAAATCCTCGCCAAGGTACTGGCCAACCGGCTGAAGGCTGTCATTGGGCAGATCGTTCATCCAGACCAAACCTGCGCCATTCCAGGCCGCAGAATCGCAGACAGCCTTGCCCTCCTCAGAGACACTGTCCATTACGTGAAAGACCGTAATGTGTGCACGGCCCTGATCAGTCTTGATCAGGAAAAGGCCTTTGACCGTGTCTCCCATGAGCTGATGGGCAAGGTACTGCGTAAATTTGGTCTTGGTGAGCTATTCTGTTCGTATGTTAACCTGATGTACCTTGACATTTACAGCTCGGTGTTGGTGAACGGCTGGAAGACTGACCCCTTCTCTGTTATGTCTGGGGTCAGACAAGGCTGCCCTCTTTCACCTCTTCTTTTTGTTTGTGTTATAGAGCTCTTCGCTGTATCCATCAGGCAAAATCAAGAGATCAGAGGGATCACCGCACCGGGTCCAGACCACCCAGAGGCCAAGTGTTCGCTGTACATGGATGACGTCACGGTGTTCTGCGCAGACCAGAGATCGGTGACGGCACTCGTCCAGACCTGCGAAAACTTCGGCCGTGCTTCAGGAGCAAGGGTCAACCTTGGGAAGTCAGAGGCTATGCTCTTCGGAAAGTGGCACCTGTCGTCCTCCACTCCATTCCCATTCACGGTAAAACCAGACCTCATCAAGATCCTTGGTGTCTGGTTCGGGGGAGATGGAGCGGCCCTGAAGTGCTGGGATGAAAGACTTGCGACAATGCGTCAGAAACTGGGATTGTGGAGTCTCAGAGACCTTACCATCGAAGGGAAAACACTTGTGCTGCGGAATGAGATTCTTCCTGTTCTTCAGTACACCGCCCAGGCCTGGCCACCTCTGGCGGCGATCTGCAAGGCCATCACACGGGCTGTTTTCCACTTCATCTGGGGCTCCAAAATGGACAGAGTCAAGCGGATTGTTATGTACAAAGATCCCCTCAAAGGTGGCAAAGGCATTCCAGACATTCCAACTATGCTGAGAGCCTTCTTTGCATGTAACTGTATCCGCAGAACTTTGATTGACAATTGTGCCGGCTCTGCGGGGAACTCCATGTCCCGCTTCTTCCTCCTACCTATGTGGAGGACCCTTAAATGGGACAAGTGGGACAGCTCCATCCCTTACAACTGGACTACTCCATGGTTCTACCTGGATGTGTCCAAGTTTGTGAGGGAGCACCAACTGGAGGGATTGAAACCCGACTTGTGGAAACCTAAAAATGTCCACAAGCTCATCAGAGCCAAAGACGTCATGGAACCGATTTCAGGGCTCCCTTCAGCAACTGCCAAGTTTGTCTGGGAGTATGTGGCCTCCAAAAGGCTCACAAATAGACATAAAGACATGTCATGGATGGCCATTCAGGGGGGCTTGCCTCACCGGTCATTCATGCACTCCCGAAACTTGTGTAGGTATAGACATTGTCCCTGGTGCTTTGTGCATGAAGAAACCTCCATGCACATCTTCTGGGACTGCACCTACGCACAGTTGTTGTTGGATGCCCTAGAGACTGAATTCAAGGACTCCGTGCCCAGGAACTGTCTTTCATACCTTTCGGTACTGTATGGACTATTCCCGGGCACCCACACATATGGGGCGACCCAGGAAGCCTGGCGCCTTATAAACTGTGTTAAGGACGCTTTGTGGTTTGCCAGAAATCGTCTCATATTGCGGAGGGAGAGAATGTCCGTTCAGGACTGCCGCAGGCTGGTTCACAGCCTGCTCAGAGACTATTCCATCCGGGATAGCCCTGAGGAGGAAGAGGACTAAACCCCTTTTCTTCTGGTCCTTTCCCCTTGTTTGGACTGTTTTATAAGACTTTGGGACCGTGGCCCCTTCCCCCTCACTTCACAATGTCTGTTGTTTTGTTGATGTATTTCTATTTATTGCCCTCCCCTTATATGTGTCTGTCTGGTCAATAAAGCTTCGGGCATGTGATTCCTCCTCCCTCACCCCCTACCCTCCACACCCATAGTCTTGTATACTGTAGTGTAAATGTTACCGTTAGAATGCATAGTGCATAGTATAGTCTATAGTGTGAGTTTATCTTGTGCTGTATTTTATAATATGTACTATACTGTTTGCATGTGTACTGTGTTTTGGCTGTGCTGCGACACGGTATATGTGTGATATTTGTTATCGTCTGTTTTTTTGCATTCTTTATGTACAATAAAGACCTGCTTTTTCAATCAAAAAATCTGTTCTTATCAGTTTAATATCTGATACGCCCCCTATCTGGGGGCCATATATTAAATGGATTTTTAGAACAGGGAGATGGAAGAAGAGCTTGCTCTGTCCACTCCACGCATTGACCTGGTATTGCAGTACTTCCAGGACCGGTGCACCTTCCTAATCTGTTATCCAAAAATAGACTATTTCCATTCCTGGCACTTGATTTGGAGTATCAATTGTTTGTGCACCTTTGTATTTAGAAATGCATGCATTTGCTGCTTCAAGGTTTAACCCTTGTGCATAAATACTTTGAAATCCTGCCTCCAGTGTATCATTTTGTGACTATTTCTTGACTCCTTGAATTGTACTTTCTGGAATCGAGGCAGTTAAATATTTTTACGTGACACTACACTTGATATCAGCATGTGCGGCCTAGGCAAAAGACCGGAAGCCTGCCTAAATTAAAGGACTTATCAATCGCTGCGACCTCCCAATAAATATGCAAACACTATGTGACTTACCTACGATCTTACCACGGAAACATCAACTGGATCACAGCAATGGCATTTTTGGACCCCCCTCCCTCTCCATTTGAAATGGCTTGGTTTTTTTTTTTTTCCTCTCTCTTTCTTTCTTTCTTTCTTTATTTCTTATATTTTTTTCTTTTCTTTTTGCGCGCTCTTTTCTCTCTTTTGTTTTGGGAATTTTTTTTCCTCATTTCTTTTGTTTTGGGAATTTTTTTTCCTCTTCCATTTTTTTTCCGAGCCAAACAATTGATGATCATTGAGAGGGGGGATTTAGAAAAAGTATCACTTACCTTCTTCGGACCATCATTTGGGTGGTAACTGCCAATAAAAGAAAACATTGGCCCACCCAGCTCACCTACACATGACTGTCCTGTCTGCCTGTCTGTTCCAAGTGACTGTCTGGCTGTCAGGTTCCGCCGGATTCCGAGTGAGCAGCTTGTGATGTCATAGAGGGCAGATTGTGATGTCACACAAAGGGTCCTGCCACATGAATGCCTGTCCATCTGACTGTCTACTACTGCTGCTGAATGGGCTCAAAACAGGAAAGCCGTCATTGCACCTGATTGTGCAAGATTCCTCCTTCTCCTCTGCAGCAGCTAGCTGATTGATTTAGTCAGCAGCAGTTCGTCAGGGACACAGGCAGGCATGCAGCAGCAAAGAGCGAGGAGACAGCTGGCTGCTGCTGCTTGCCTGTTGGTCGTCTGCCTAGTGGGTGTGTGTCTGTTGACGCGACGTCAACAGACGGGGCGGAGCACATGCAAATTTGGCCTCCTACCCAGCTGAGGCTCCCTTCCCGCCCGCCGACGACCTAATCACAAAATCAGTTGGATGGCTACTCGTCCTCCGGTCCCTGTCCAGCACTTCAAGTCCTAATCACACCTGCCGTACAGCCAGGTATCTTTCAGACTGCAACGACAAAGAAGTGATGTGTGTGTGTTAGATGTGTCCGTGGTGCTGATCTCCTCTCCACCAGTATTGCTGGCCGAATTCAGGTTCGCGCGGTTTGCTGGGAGCCCATTCGGGTTATCGCTTCTCGGCCTTTTGGCTAAGATCAAGTGTAGTATCTGTTCTTATCAGTTTAATATCTGATACGCCCCCTATCTGGGGGCCATATATTAAATGGATTTTTAGAACAGGGAGATGGAAGAAGAGCTTGCTCTGTCCACTCCACGCATTGACCTGGTATTGCAGTACTTCCAGGACCGGTGCACCTTCCTAATCTGTTATCCAAAAATAGACTATTTCCATTCCTGGCACTTGATTTGGAGTATCAATTGTTTGTGCACCTTTGTATTTAGAAATGCATGCATTTGCTGCTTCAAGGTTTAACCCTTGTGCATAAATACTTTGAAATCCTGCCTCCAGTGTATCATTTTGTGACTATTTCTTGACTCCTTGAATTGTACTTTCTGGAATCGAGGCAGTTAAATATTTTTACGTGACACTACACTTGATATCAGCATGTGCGGCCTAGGCAAAAGACCGGAAGCCTGCCTAAATTAAAGGACTTATCAATCGCTGCGACCTCCCAATAAATATGCAAACACTATGTGACTTACCTACGATCTTACCACGGAAACATCAACTGGATCACAGCAATGGCATTTTTGGACCCCCCTCCCTCTCCATTTGAAATGGCTTGGTTTTTTTTTTTTTCCTCTCTCTTTCTTTCTTTCTTTCTTTATTTCTTATATTTTTTTCTTTTCTTTTTGCGCGCTCTTTTCTCTCTTTTGTTTTGGGAATTTTTTTTCCTCATTTCTTTTGTTTTGGGAATTTTTTTTCCTCTTCCATTTTTTTTCCGAGCCAAACAATTGATGATCATTGAGAGGGGGGATTTAGAAAAAGTATCACTTACCTTCTTCGGACCATCATTTGGGTGGTAACTGCCAATAAAAGAAAACATTGGCCCACCCAGCTCACCTACACATGACTGTCCTGTCTGCCTGTCTGTTCCAAGTGACTGTCTGGCTGTCAGGTTCCGCCGGATTCCGAGTGAGCAGCTTGTGATGTCATAGAGGGCAGATTGTGATGTCACACAAAGGGTCCTGCCACATGAATGCCTGTCCATCTGACTGTCTACTACTGCTGCTGAATGGGCTCAAAACAGGAAAGCCGTCATTGCACCTGATTGTGCAAGATTCCTCCTTCTCCTCTGCAGCAGCTAGCTGATTGATTTAGTCAGCAGCAGTTCGTCAGGGACACAGGCAGGCATGCAGCAGCAAAGAGCGAGGAGACAGCTGGCTGCTGCTGCTTGCCTGTTGGTCGTCTGCCTAGTGGGTGTGTGTCTGTTGACGCGACGTCAACAGACGGGGCGGAGCACATGCAAATTTGGCCTCCTACCCAGCTGAGGCTCCCTTCCCGCCCGCCGACGACCTAATCACAAAATCAGTTGGATGGCTACTCGTCCTCCGGTCCCTGTCCAGCACTTCAAGTCCTAATCACACCTGCCGTACAGCCAGGTATCTTTCAGACTGCAACGACAAAGAAGTGATGTGTGTGTGTTAGATGTGTCCGTGGTGCTGATCTCCTCTCCACCAGTATTGCTGGCCGAATTCAGGTTCGCGCGGTTTGCTGGGAGCCCATTCGGGTTATCGCTTCTCGGCCTTTTGGCTAAGATCAAGTGTAGTATCTGTTCTTATCAGTTTAATATCTGATACGCCCCCTATCTGGGGGCCATATATTAAATGGATTTTTAGAACAGGGAGATGGAAGAAGAGCTTGCTCTGTCCACTCCACGCATTGACCTGGTATTGCAGTACTTCCAGGACCGGTGCACCTTCCTAATCTGTTATCCAAAAATAGACTATTTCCATTCCTGGCACTTGATTTGGAGTATCAATTGTTTGTGCACCTTTGTATTTAGAAATGCATGCATTTGCTGCTTCAAGGTTTAACCCTTGTGCATAAATACTTTGAAATCCTGCCTCCAGTGTATCATTTTGTGACTATTTCTTGACTCCTTGAATTGTACTTTCTGGAATCGAGGCAGTTAAATATTTTTACGTGACACTACACTTGATATCAGCATGTGCGGCCTAGGCAAAAGACCGGAAGCCTGCCTAAATTAAAGGACTTATCAATCGCTGCGACCTCCCAATAAATATGCAAACACTATGTGACTTACCTACGATCTTACCACGGAAACATCAACTGGATCACAGCAATGGCATTTTTGGACCCCCCTCCCTCTCCATTTGAAATGGCTTGGTTTTTTTTTTTTTCCTCTCTCTTTCTTTCTTTCTTTCTTTATTTCTTATATTTTTTTCTTTTCTTTTTGCGCGCTCTTTTCTCTCTTTTGTTTTGGGAATTTTTTTTCCTCATTTCTTTTGTTTTGGGAATTTTTTTTCCTCTTCCATTTTTTTTCCGAGCCAAACAATTGATGATCATTGAGAGGGGGGATTTAGAAAAAGTATCACTTACCTTCTTCGGACCATCATTTGGGTGGTAACTGCCAATAAAAGAAAACATTGGCCCACCCAGCTCACCTACACATGACTGTCCTGTCTGCCTGTCTGTTCCAAGTGACTGTCTGGCTGTCAGGTTCCGCCGGATTCCGAGTGAGCAGCTTGTGATGTCATAGAGGGCAGATTGTGATGTCACACAAAGGGTCCTGCCACATGAATGCCTGTCCATCTGACTGTCTACTACTGCTGCTGAATGGGCTCAAAACAGGAAAGCCGTCATTGCACCTGATTGTGCAAGATTCCTCCTTCTCCTCTGCAGCAGCTAGCTGATTGATTTAGTCAGCAGCAGTTCGTCAGGGACACAGGCAGGCATGCAGCAGCAAAGAGCGAGGAGACAGCTGGCTGCTGCTGCTTGCCTGTTGGTCGTCTGCCTAGTGGGTGTGTGTCTGTTGACGCGACGTCAACAGACGGGGCGGAGCACATGCAAATTTGGCCTCCTACCCAGCTGAGGCTCCCTTCCCGCCCGCCGACGACCTAATCACAAAATCAGTTGGATGGCTACTCGTCCTCCGGTCCCTGTCCAGCACTTCAAGTCCTAATCACACCTGCCGTACAGCCAGGTATCTTTCAGACTGCAACGACAAAGAAGTGATGTGTGTGTGTTAGATGTGTCCGTGGTGCTGATCTCCTCTCCACCAGTATTGCTGGCCGAATTCAGGTTCGCGCGGTTTGCTGGGAGCCCATTCGGGTTATCGCTTCTCGGCCTTTTGGCTAAGATCAAGTGTAGTATCTGTTCTTATCAGTTTAATATCTGATACGCCCCCTATCTGGGGGCCATATATTAAATGGATTTTTAGAACAGGGAGATGGAAGAAGAGCTTGCTCTGTCCACTCCACGCATTGACCTGGTATTGCAGTACTTCCAGGACCGGTGCACCTTCCTAATCTGTTATCCAAAAATAGACTATTTCCATTCCTGGCACTTGATTTGGAGTATCAATTGTTTGTGCACCTTTGTATTTAGAAATGCATGCATTTGCTGCTTCAAGGTTTAACCCTTGTGCATAAATACTTTGAAATCCTGCCTCCAGTGTATCATTTTGTGACTATTTCTTGACTCCTTGAATTGTACTTTCTGGAATCGAGGCAGTTAAATATTTTTACGTGACACTACACTTGATATCAGCATGTGCGGCCTAGGCAAAAGACCGGAAGCCTGCCTAAATTAAAGGACTTATCAATCGCTGCGACCTCCCAATAAATATGCAAACACTATGTGACTTACCTACGATCTTACCACGGAAACATCAACTGGATCACAGCAATGGCATTTTTGGACCCCCCTCCCTCTCCATTTGAAATGGCTTGGTTTTTTTTTTTTTCCTCTCTCTTTCTTTCTTTCTTTCTTTATTTCTTATATTTTTTTCTTTTCTTTTTGCGCGCTCTTTTCTCTCTTTTGTTTTGGGAATTTTTTTTCCTCATTTCTTTTGTTTTGGGAATTTTTTTTCCTCTTCCATTTTTTTTCCGAGCCAAACAATTGATGATCATTGAGAGGGGGGATTTAGAAAAAGTATCACTTACCTTCTTCGGACCATCATTTGGGTGGTAACTGCCAATAAAAGAAAACATTGGCCCACCCAGCTCACCTACACATGACTGTCCTGTCTGCCTGTCTGTTCCAAGTGACTGTCTGGCTGTCAGGTTCCGCCGGATTCCGAGTGAGCAGCTTGTGATGTCATAGAGGGCAGATTGTGATGTCACACAAAGGGTCCTGCCACATGAATGCCTGTCCATCTGACTGTCTACTACTGCTGCTGAATGGGCTCAAAACAGGAAAGCCGTCATTGCACCTGATTGTGCAAGATTCCTCCTTCTCCTCTGCAGCAGCTAGCTGATTGATTTAGTCAGCAGCAGTTCGTCAGGGACACAGGCAGGCATGCAGCAGCAAAGAGCGAGGAGACAGCTGGCTGCTGCTGCTTGCCTGTTGGTCGTCTGCCTAGTGGGTGTGTGTCTGTTGACGCGACGTCAACAGACGGGGCGGAGCACATGCAAATTTGGCCTCCTACCCAGCTGAGGCTCCCTTCCCGCCCGCCGACGACCTAATCACAAAATCAGTTGGATGGCTACTCGTCCTCCGGTCCCTGTCCAGCACTTCAAGTCCTAATCACACCTGCCGTACAGCCAGGTATCTTTCAGACTGCAACGACAAAGAAGTGATGTGTGTGTGTTAGATGTGTCCGTGGTGCTGATCTCCTCTCCACCAGTATTGCTGGCCGAATTCAGGTTCGCGCGGTTTGCTGGGAGCCCATTCGGGTTATCGCTTCTCGGCCTTTTGGCTAAGATCAAGTGTAGTATCTGTTCTTATCAGTTTAATATCTGATACGCCCCCTATCTGGGGGCCATATATTAAATGGATTTTTAGAACAGGGAGATGGAAGAAGAGCTTGCTCTGTCCACTCCACGCATTGACCTGGTATTGCAGTACTTCCAGGACCGGTGCACCTTCCTAATCTGTTATCCAAAAATAGACTATTTCCATTCCTGGCACTTGATTTGGAGTATCAATTGTTTGTGCACCTTTGTATTTAGAAATGCATGCATTTGCTGCTTCAAGGTTTAACCCTTGTGCATAAATACTTTGAAATCCTGCCTCCAGTGTATCATTTTGTGACTATTTCTTGACTCCTTGAATTGTACTTTCTGGAATCGAGGCAGTTAAATATTTTTACGTGACACTACACTTGATATCAGCATGTGCGGCCTAGGCAAAAGACCGGAAGCCTGCCTAAATTAAAGGACTTATCAATCGCTGCGACCTCCCAATAAATATGCAAACACTATGTGACTTACCTACGATCTTACCACGGAAACATCAACTGGATCACAGCAATGGCATTTTTGGACCCCCCTCCCTCTCCATTTGAAATGGCTTGGTTTTTTTTTTTTTCCTCTCTCTTTCTTTCTTTCTTTCTTTATTTCTTATATTTTTTTCTTTTCTTTTTGCGCGCTCTTTTCTCTCTTTTGTTTTGGGAATTTTTTTTCCTCATTTCTTTTGTTTTGGGAATTTTTTTTCCTCTTCCATTTTTTTTCCGAGCCAAACAATTGATGATCATTGAGAGGGGGGATTTAGAAAAAGTATCACTTACCTTCTTCGGACCATCATTTGGGTGGTAACTGCCAATAAAAGAAAACATTGGCCCACCCAGCTCACCTACACATGACTGTCCTGTCTGCCTGTCTGTTCCAAGTGACTGTCTGGCTGTCAGGTTCCGCCGGATTCCGAGTGAGCAGCTTGTGATGTCATAGAGGGCAGATTGTGATGTCACACAAAGGGTCCTGCCACATGAATGCCTGTCCATCTGACTGTCTACTACTGCTGCTGAATGGGCTCAAAACAGGAAAGCCGTCATTGCACCTGATTGTGCAAGATTCCTCCTTCTCCTCTGCAGCAGCTAGCTGATTGATTTAGTCAGCAGCAGTTCGTCAGGGACACAGGCAGGCATGCAGCAGCAAAGAGCGAGGAGACAGCTGGCTGCTGCTGCTTGCCTGTTGGTCGTCTGCCTAGTGGGTGTGTGTCTGTTGACGCGACGTCAACAGACGGGGCGGAGCACATGCAAATTTGGCCTCCTACCCAGCTGAGGCTCCCTTCCCGCCCGCCGACGACCTAATCACAAAATCAGTTGGATGGCTACTCGTCCTCCGGTCCCTGTCCAGCACTTCAAGTCCTAATCACACCTGCCGTACAGCCAGGTATCTTTCAGACTGCAACGACAAAGAAGTGATGTGTGTGTGTTAGATGTGTCCGTGGTGCTGATCTCCTCTCCACCAGTATTGCTGGCCGAATTCAGGTTCGCGCGGTTTGCTGGGAGCCCATTCGGGTTATCGCTTCTCGGCCTTTTGGCTAAGATCAAGTGTAGTATCTGTTCTTATCAGTTTAATATCTGATACGCCCCCTATCTGGGGGCCATATATTAAATGGATTTTTAGAACAGGGAGATGGAAGAAGAGCTTGCTCTGTCCACTCCACGCATTGACCTGGTATTGCAGTACTTCCAGGACCGGTGCACCTTCCTAATCTGTTATCCAAAAATAGACTATTTCCATTCCTGGCACTTGATTTGGAGTATCAATTGTTTGTGCACCTTTGTATTTAGAAATGCATGCATTTGCTGCTTCAAGGTTTAACCCTTGTGCATAAATACTTTGAAATCCTGCCTCCAGTGTATCATTTTGTGACTATTTCTTGACTCCTTGAATTGTACTTTCTGGAATCGAGGCAGTTAAATATTTTTACGTGACACTACACTTGATATCAGCATGTGCGGCCTAGGCAAAAGACCGGAAGCCTGCCTAAATTAAAGGACTTATCAATCGCTGCGACCTCCCAATAAATATGCAAACACTATGTGACTTACCTACGATCTTACCACGGAAACATCAACTGGATCACAGCAATGGCATTTTTGGACCCCCCTCCCTCTCCATTTGAAATGGCTTGGTTTTTTTTTTTTTCCTCTCTCTTTCTTTCTTTCTTTCTTTATTTCTTATATTTTTTTCTTTTCTTTTTGCGCGCTCTTTTCTCTCTTTTGTTTTGGGAATTTTTTTTCCTCATTTCTTTTGTTTTGGGAATTTTTTTTCCTCTTCCATTTTTTTTCCGAGCCAAACAATTGATGATCATTGAGAGGGGGGATTTAGAAAAAGTATCACTTACCTTCTTCGGACCATCATTTGGGTGGTAACTGCCAATAAAAGAAAACATTGGCCCACCCAGCTCACCTACACATGACTGTCCTGTCTGCCTGTCTGTTCCAAGTGACTGTCTGGCTGTCAGGTTCCGCCGGATTCCGAGTGAGCAGCTTGTGATGTCATAGAGGGCAGATTGTGATGTCACACAAAGGGTCCTGCCACATGAATGCCTGTCCATCTGACTGTCTACTACTGCTGCTGAATGGGCTCAAAACAGGAAAGCCGTCATTGCACCTGATTGTGCAAGATTCCTCCTTCTCCTCTGCAGCAGCTAGCTGATTGATTTAGTCAGCAGCAGTTCGTCAGGGACACAGGCAGGCATGCAGCAGCAAAGAGCGAGGAGACAGCTGGCTGCTGCTGCTTGCCTGTTGGTCGTCTGCCTAGTGGGTGTGTGTCTGTTGACGCGACGTCAACAGACGGGGCGGAGCACATGCAAATTTGGCCTCCTACCCAGCTGAGGCTCCCTTCCCGCCCGCCGACGACCTAATCACAAAATCAGTTGGATGGCTACTCGTCCTCCGGTCCCTGTCCAGCACTTCAAGTCCTAATCACACCTGCCGTACAGCCAGGTATCTTTCAGACTGCAACGACAAAGAAGTGATGTGTGTGTGTTAGATGTGTCCGTGGTGCTGATCTCCTCTCCACCAGTATTGCTGGCCGAATTCAGGTTCGCGCGGTTTGCTGGGAGCCCATTCGGGTTATCGCTTCTCGGCCTTTTGGCTAAGATCAAGTGTAGTATCTGTTCTTATCAGTTTAATATCTGATACGCCCCCTATCTGGGGGCCATATATTAAATGGATTTTTAGAACAGGGAGATGGAAGAAGAGCTTGCTCTGTCCACTCCACGCATTGACCTGGTATTGCAGTACTTCCAGGACCGGTGCACCTTCCTAATCTGTTATCCAAAAATAGACTATTTCCATTCCTGGCACTTGATTTGGAGTATCAATTGTTTGTGCACCTTTGTATTTAGAAATGCATGCATTTGCTGCTTCAAGGTTTAACCCTTGTGCATAAATACTTTGAAATCCTGCCTCCAGTGTATCATTTTGTGACTATTTCTTGACTCCTTGAATTGTACTTTCTGGAATCGAGGCAGTTAAATATTTTTACGTGACACTACACTTGATATCAGCATGTGCGGCCTAGGCAAAAGACCGGAAGCCTGCCTAAATTAAAGGACTTATCAATCGCTGCGACCTCCCAATAAATATGCAAACACTATGTGACTTACCTACGATCTTACCACGGAAACATCAACTGGATCACAGCAATGGCATTTTTGGACCCCCCTCCCTCTCCATTTGAAATGGCTTGGTTTTTTTTTTTTTCCTCTCTCTTTCTTTCTTTCTTTCTTTATTTCTTATATTTTTTTCTTTTCTTTTTGCGCGCTCTTTTCTCTCTTTTGTTTTGGGAATTTTTTTTCCTCATTTCTTTTGTTTTGGGAATTTTTTTTCCTCTTCCATTTTTTTTCCGAGCCAAACAATTGATGATCATTGAGAGGGGGGATTTAGAAAAAGTATCACTTACCTTCTTCGGACCATCATTTGGGTGGTAACTGCCAATAAAAGAAAACATTGGCCCACCCAGCTCACCTACACATGACTGTCCTGTCTGCCTGTCTGTTCCAAGTGACTGTCTGGCTGTCAGGTTCCGCCGGATTCCGAGTGAGCAGCTTGTGATGTCATAGAGGGCAGATTGTGATGTCACACAAAGGGTCCTGCCACATGAATGCCTGTCCATCTGACTGTCTACTACTGCTGCTGAATGGGCTCAAAACAGGAAAGCCGTCATTGCACCTGATTGTGCAAGATTCCTCCTTCTCCTCTGCAGCAGCTAGCTGATTGATTTAGTCAGCAGCAGTTCGTCAGGGACACAGGCAGGCATGCAGCAGCAAAGAGCGAGGAGACAGCTGGCTGCTGCTGCTTGCCTGTTGGTCGTCTGCCTAGTGGGTGTGTGTCTGTTGACGCGACGTCAACAGACGGGGCGGAGCACATGCAAATTTGGCCTCCTACCCAGCTGAGGCTCCCTTCCCGCCCGCCGACGACCTAATCACAAAATCAGTTGGATGGCTACTCGTCCTCCGGTCCCTGTCCAGCACTTCAAGTCCTAATCACACCTGCCGTACAGCCAGGTATCTTTCAGACTGCAACGACAAAGAAGTGATGTGTGTGTGTTAGATGTGTCCGTGGTGCTGATCTCCTCTCCACCAGTATTGCTGGCCGAATTCAGGTTCGCGCGGTTTGCTGGGAGCCCATTCGGGTTATCGCTTCTCGGCCTTTTGGCTAAGATCAAGTGTAGTATCTGTTCTTATCAGTTTAATATCTGATACGCCCCCTATCTGGGGGCCATATATTAAATGGATTTTTAGAACAGGGAGATGGAAGAAGAGCTTGCTCTGTCCACTCCACGCATTGACCTGGTATTGCAGTACTTCCAGGACCGGTGCACCTTCCTAATCTGTTATCCAAAAATAGACTATTTCCATTCCTGGCACTTGATTTGGAGTATCAATTGTTTGTGCACCTTTGTATTTAGAAATGCATGCATTTGCTGCTTCAAGGTTTAACCCTTGTGCATAAATACTTTGAAATCCTGCCTCCAGTGTATCATTTTGTGACTATTTCTTGACTCCTTGAATTGTACTTTCTGGAATCGAGGCAGTTAAATATTTTTACGTGACACTACACTTGATATCAGCATGTGCGGCCTAGGCAAAAGACCGGAAGCCTGCCTAAATTAAAGGACTTATCAATCGCTGCGACCTCCCAATAAATATGCAAACACTATGTGACTTACCTACGATCTTACCACGGAAACATCAACTGGATCACAGCAATGGCATTTTTGGACCCCCCTCCCTCTCCATTTGAAATGGCTTGGTTTTTTTTTTTTTCCTCTCTCTTTCTTTCTTTCTTTCTTTATTTCTTATATTTTTTTCTTTTCTTTTTGCGCGCTCTTTTCTCTCTTTTGTTTTGGGAATTTTTTTTCCTCATTTCTTTTGTTTTGGGAATTTTTTTTCCTCTTCCATTTTTTTTCCGAGCCAAACAATTGATGATCATTGAGAGGGGGGATTTAGAAAAAGTATCACTTACCTTCTTCGGACCATCATTTGGGTGGTAACTGCCAATAAAAGAAAACATTGGCCCACCCAGCTCACCTACACATGACTGTCCTGTCTGCCTGTCTGTTCCAAGTGACTGTCTGGCTGTCAGGTTCCGCCGGATTCCGAGTGAGCAGCTTGTGATGTCATAGAGGGCAGATTGTGATGTCACACAAAGGGTCCTGCCACATGAATGCCTGTCCATCTGACTGTCTACTACTGCTGCTGAATGGGCTCAAAACAGGAAAGCCGTCATTGCACCTGATTGTGCAAGATTCCTCCTTCTCCTCTGCAGCAGCTAGCTGATTGATTTAGTCAGCAGCAGTTCGTCAGGGACACAGGCAGGCATGCAGCAGCAAAGAGCGAGGAGACAGCTGGCTGCTGCTGCTTGCCTGTTGGTCGTCTGCCTAGTGGGTGTGTGTCTGTTGACGCGACGTCAACAGACGGGGCGGAGCACATGCAAATTTGGCCTCCTACCCAGCTGAGGCTCCCTTCCCGCCCGCCGACGACCTAATCACAAAATCAGTTGGATGGCTACTCGTCCTCCGGTCCCTGTCCAGCACTTCAAGTCCTAATCACACCTGCCGTACAGCCAGGTATCTTTCAGACTGCAACGACAAAGAAGTGATGTGTGTGTGTTAGATGTGTCCGTGGTGCTGATCTCCTCTCCACCAGTATTGCTGGCCGAATTCAGGTTCGCGCGGTTTGCTGGGAGCCCATTCGGGTTATCGCTTCTCGGCCTTTTGGCTAAGATCAAGTGTAGTATCTGTTCTTATCAGTTTCTTATCATCGCTTCTCGGCCTTTTGGCTAAGATCAAGTGTAGTATCTGTTCTTATCAGTTTATTCTGAGAGGCAGCTCTGCTCCTTGTTTCTTGGACCGACAACGGTCCTTCTCAGGGCTACCGCTGCCAGGCCGAGAAGAGCGAATTGAGCGAAGACGTCGAGACTGCGAGGAGGAGAAGACATCGCTGAAGAGGGAGAAGCCGGAGAAGACTGAGGGTCAGACTTGCTCTGCTCTGCCCTCCGAAGCGACTGCCGACCCCTCCCCCTCTCGACGCCGAGGAAGAAGCTCCGCCCCCGACGGCGAGGAGAAGAGGATTTCGCCTGAAGAGGAGATCAACGCACCCTAGCCACCTGGGAGAGGCAGACTTGTTTGCTCTGCCCTCTCGAAGCCTTGCAGCACTCCCGAGCTGCCTAGGAGGGTCAGACTTTCCTGCTCTGCCCTCTGAAGCCTCCACCGCTCCGGAGCCGCCGCCGAGGGTCAGACTTTCTGCTCTGCCCTCCGAAGCTCTGCAACGCTCCCCAGCCTCCGTGGAGGGTTAGACTTGCTTTGCTCTGCCCTCTGAAGCCGTGCATCGCTCTCTAGCCACCTTGGAGGGTTAGACTTGTGTTGCTCTGCCCTCTGAAGAGATTTCCTCCTTCCCCTCCTGCCGGGGTCCCGGAAAAGACCCTTTTGCCCCGAGAAGCCGGAAGGATGGCCACAGCCTCCGCTCCAGCCCCCCTCGCCGGGAAGAAGGGCAAGTCCCCGGCCGAAACCCCAGCAAATGTGGCCGGCCCCAGCTCCTGCCCCCCTTCAGGGACACCACCAGCGGTGCCCGCCAGGGATGGCTCCAAGGCTACCCCAGCCCTGGAACCCTGGATGAGGCAAACCGTGGTGATGAAGCTGAAGGAGGTGGACGGACAGGTGCCGGACCTTTCGCTGGTGCAATTCGGCAAGATGATGGTCCTGGACCAAGGATTCTCGGCCCCCGAAGTCCTCAGCACCCAGACCTTCATCAAGGGGATCTTTTATGTCACCTTCGCCACCATTGCCATCTGCAAGAGGTATTGGGAGGCGGTGAAAGCGGCGAAGCCTGATTCCCCTCTCTCTCGCTTTGTGGGCAACTGCCCTATTCAAAGGGAGGAGAGGCGGGTGACGGTTTCAATGCGAAGTCCACATGTGCCTGCCAAAGACATCGTCACATTCCTGAACAGATCCTGCACGGTCATCAGGGACCCCACAAGGGTCCTGCTGAGCAACGGGCTCTGGGACGTAAAGTGGTCGGTGGTGGTCAGGCTCCACAAGGACACTTCGTGCCCAGACGGAGTCAAGCACCTCAAACAGTGCTTCTCCCTGGGGGGAACCGCTGGACTCATCTACTACGCGGATCAACCACGCACCTGTCGAAAGTGCAGTGGGAAAGACCACGTGGGAAGAGAGTGCAAGGTCTCGGCATGCAAGTTCTGTCACGTGGCCGGCCACGAGACAAAGGACTGCCCCACGAAGCTCGTCTGCAACCTGTGCGGCAAAGGAGACCACCTCTACAAGGCATGCCCTGACAGAGCGAGATCCTACGCCGCAGCAGTGAAGGGAGTTACCCCCATGGTGCCTCCCCAGCCGGTACAGAAGCAGCCAAAGCCGAAGCCGCAGAGACAAGGTGGTAAGAAACCCTCCCCTGCCCCTGTCATCCCCACCCCTCCTCCCCTACCTCCCTCTGTGACAGCACCCCCCTCCACTGCTGCTCACCCCCCTCCCTCACCCTCCCGACCTCTTGCCCAACCCACCCCTCTTCCCTCCACCCCCTCTGCCCCTCCCCTCTCCGAGGAGGAGTTTCCACCCCTTGCCCCTGCAGGCCCGACTACGCTGAGACGGAAGAGGAAGGTGTTGGAGAGCCCCGCTGCCGACCCGGAAACTTCCAAAAAGGCAGCAGTTGAGTTGGTGGAACCACCCCAGCCCGCCCCCTCCCTCGAGGAGGAGATGGCGGCCTTGGTGGAATGTTACGACGAGTTTGGGGCGACTGAACTCGTCTGCGACAGCGACATCGACCAGCTGCTTGGCATTACGGAACCAACCCATGAAGGAGATCCAGCTGCAGAGCCGGACGCTGCCCCCCCTGATGGGAGTGGTAACGTAAACGTATCGTAACCTAACCTGCCCTTTCTCTAAACAGATGGTAGCTTTTAATATTCTTACCATTAATGTGAGGAGCATTAAGGATAAGGCTAGGAGACAGTCTGTTTTTACTTTCCTTGACTATCAGAAATGCGATGTTTACATGTTGCAGGAATGCTCTCTCCCTTTCTCCAGGTCATACAAGCACCTGGCCCGGCAGTGGTCCCATGGCCCGTCCTACTGGTCCGGTGGAGGTGAGTGTAAGTCTGCAGGGGTAGCTATTCTGATCAGGGGGAGCCTCTTCACGCTGGATTCTGTTCAGGAGCTTGTCTGCGGCAGGTTACTTGTCGTAGACGGCTCCTGGGCAGGTGAGCCTATCAGGCTTATCTGCGTGTATGCTTCACCTATCAAGAATGAGCGTTTGGAATTATTCCAGACCCTGCGGACCCAGCTCGCCACCACCAGGGCTGTAGTGATGGCTGGAGACTTCAACTGCCCGATCGAAGGGGATGGACGAAGCACCTGCAACTCTGCGAAGTTGGACATCACGTCCAATCTGCTCCGGGAAATGGTGGCCGAAGCGTCACTGCGGGACGCTGTGGGCTCCATGGGGGGAGGCTCCGTGAATTTCACGTGGAGCCGCCCCGATGGCTCTGTGCGTTCCCGCATTGACTTCGTGTTCACCTCCCGGGCAGTGCAGCAGGTTAGGCATTCTATGGTTCCCTGCTTCTTCTCTGACCACAGGGCCATTCTCTTCCAAGGTATCCTGGGCCATGGTTTTCCACCTGGCCCAGGCTCCTGGAAGTTGAACTGTGCACTGCTGGAAAAGGAGGAGGTATTGGCTGAACTTAAGGATGCCTACATCACATGGAAAAATGACAAATGTTATTTTGACTGTATGTCTGACTGGTGGGAATATGCCAAATCTAACATCCGCAGTTTCTTTCAGGTCAAAGGGCGTATCCAGGCATGCGACCGTAAGAGGAACCTCAGAAATCTGCAGCGTGAGCTCCAGTCCCTGGTGGACCTCCAGCGGTGCGGCTGGGACGTGAAGGACGACCTGGATGAGACCAAAAAGAGCCTGAAAAGGCACTTTGAGGAGGAGTCCAGACGTATCGTCTTCCGTTCCAAGGTGGAGAATCTGGAGAAGGGTGAGAAGTGCTCTTCTTTCTTTTTCAGGAAACTCCACTCTGGCCACACGCCCCTGACCGAGCTGCGAGATGAGAATGGCATTCCCAGACAGGGGAAGGAGGGCGTGATGAAGGTCGTCCGCGACTACTACAGCGACCTCTACTCCCCTAAGACGACTGACAACGACATGGCCGACAAGTTCCTGTCAGGTATCACTAACCCTATTGATCCTGCAGGCAGATCGGCGCTGGACGCTCCCCTGACGCTGGAGGAGGTATTATCTGCCACCAAATCCTTTAGGCAAGGCAGGACTCCAGGTAACGATGGTCTCCCAGCTGAGCTCTATGTAGCGCTGTGGGATCTAATCGGCCCGGACCTGCTCGAGCTGTATGAGGAGATGGTGGTGGAGGGAAAAATGCCTCCTTCGCTGAGGGAAGGGATGATCACGATCTTGTATAAGCGGAAGGGGGAGAGATGTGAGCTGAAAAATTGGAGGCCCATCTCTCTTCTGAACGTGGACTACAAGATCCTCGCCAAGGTACTGGCCAATAGGCTGAAGGCTGTCATCGGACAGATTGTTCATCCGGATCAGACCTGTGGTATACCTGGCCGCAGGATCGCAGACAGCCTTGCCCTCCTCAGGGACACGGTCCATTACGTGAAAGATCGTAATGTGCGCACGGCCCTGATCAGTCTTGATCAGGAAAAGGCCTTTGACCGTGTCTCTCATGAGCTGATGGGTAAGGTGCTGCGAAAATTTGGTCTTGGTGAATTGTTTTGTTCGTATGTTAGCCTTATGTACCTCGATATCCACAGCACGGTGTTGGTGAACGGCTGGAAGACTGACCCCTTTCCGGTTCTCTCTGGGGTCAGACAAGGCTGCCCTCTTTCACCTCTTCTTTTTGTTTGTGTTATAGAGCTCCTGGCCCTATCCATCAGACAGAATCCAGAGATTAGAGGGATCACCGCACCAGGTCCAGACCACCCAGTGGCCAAGTGCTCGCTGTACATGGACGACGTCACTGTCTTCTGCGCGGATCAACGCTCGGTGGCAGCACTCGTCCAGACCTGTGAGGACTTCGGCCGTGCTTCGGGGGCAAAAGTCAACTGCGGGAAGTCAGAAGCCATGCTCTTCGGAAACTGGCACCTGTCATCCTCGGCTCCTTTCCCATTTACCGTCAAACCGGACCTCATCAAAATTCTGGGTGTCTGGTTCGGTGATGATGGAGCCGCCCGGAAGTGCTGGGATGAGAAACTTGCTACAGTGAGACAGAAAATTGGACTGTGGAGCCTCAGAGACCTTTCCATCGAAGGGAAAGCCCTTGTGCTGCGGAACGAGATCCTTCCCGTCCTACAGTACACAGCCCAGGCCTGGCCGCCGCCAACTGCGGTCTGCAAGGCCATTACCCGGGCCACTTTCCACTTCATCTGGGGCTCCAAAATGGACAGAGTGAAGCGGAGCATTATGTACAAGGATCCCCTCAAAGGTGGCAAAGGCATTCCAGACATTCCAACTATGCTGAGAGCCTTCTTTGTATGTACGTGCATCCGCAGAACTTTGATTGACAGTTGTGCCGGCTCTGCGGGGAACTCCATGTCCCGCTTCTTCCTCCTACCACTGTGGAGGACCCTTAAATGGGACAAGTGGGACAGCTCCATCCCTTACAACTGGACCACTCCGTGGTTTTACCTGGACGTGTCCAAGTTTGTGAGGGAACACCAACTGGAGGGATTAAAACCCGACTTGTGGAAGCCAAAAACTGTCCACAAGCTCATCAGAGCCAAAGACACTATGGAATCGATCCCAGGGCTCCCGGCGGCAACTGTTAAGTTTGTCTGGGAGTGCGTGGCATCCAAGAGACTGACTAATAGACATAAAGACTTGTCATGGATGGCCATCCAGGGGGGTTTGCCTCTCCGGTCATTCATGCACTCCCGAAACTTGTGTAGGTACAGACATTGTCCCTGGTGCCTCGTTCGCGAGGAAACATCTATGCACCTCTTCTGGGACTGCACCTATGCACAGTTGCTGCTGGATGCCCTAGAGACTGAGTTTAAGGACTGTGTGCCCAGGAGCCACCTATCGTACCATTCGGTGCTTTACGGACTGTTCCCCGGCACACACACTGTTGGGGCGACCCAGGAAGCCTGGCGCCTTATAAACTGTTTTAAGGACGCTGTGTGGTTTGCCAGGAATCGCCTCATTATGAGGAGGGAGAGGATGTCCGTGCAGGACTGCCGCAGGCTGATCCACAGCCTGCTCAGAGACTACTCCATCCGGGATAGCCCTGAGGAAGAAGAGGACTAACCCCCCCCTTCTTCTGGCCCTTTCCCCATTGAACTGAGTGATAAGAACTGTGACGTGGCCCCACTCCCCCATTTCACGATGTCTGTTGTTTTATTGATGTCCTGTCTATTTATTGCCCTCCCCTTATATGTGTCTGTCTGGTCAATAAAGCTTCGGGCAACGTGACTCCCCCTCCCTCATCCCCCTCCCCTCCACCCATAGTCTTATCCATAGTCAATGATTGTTTAAGGTTAGAATGAATAGTGCATAGCATGTCTTATGGTATTTGATTTCTTATACTGTATTTCATGAAATGTACTATACAGTTTTGCATGTGTGCTGTGTTTTGGCTGTGCTGCGACACAGTATATATGTCTGAATGTTACCGTCTGTTTTTTGCTTTCTTTATGTACAATAAAGATTTGCCTTTTCAATCAAAAAAAATCTGTTCTTATCAGTTTAATATCTGATACGCCCCCTATCTGGGGGCCATATATTAAATGGATTTTTAGAACAGGGAGATGGAAGAAGAGCTTGCTCTGTCCACTCCACGCATTGACCTGGTATTGCAGTACTTCCAGGACCGGTGCACCTTCCTAATCTGTTATCCAAAAATAGACTATTTCCATTCCTGGCACTTGATTTGGAGTATCAATTGTTTGTGCACCTTTGTATTTAGAAATGCATGCATTTGCTGCTTCAAGGTTTAACCCTTGTGCATAAATACTTTGAAATCCTGCCTCCAGTGTATCATTTTGTGACTATTTCTTGACTCCTTGAATTGTACTTTCTGGAATCGAGGCAGTTAAATATTTTTACGTGACACTACACTTGATATCAGCATGTGCGGCCTAGGCAAAAGACCGGAAGCCTGCCTAAATTAAAGGACTTATCAATCGCTGCGACCTCCCAATAAATATGCAAACACTATGTGACTTACCTACGATCTTACCACGGAAACATCAACTGGATCACAGCAATGGCATTTTTGGACCCCCCTCCCTCTCCATTTGAAATGGCTTGGTTTTTTTTTTTTTCCTCTCTCTTTCTTTCTTTCTTTCTTTATTTCTTATATTTTTTTCTTTTCTTTTTGCGCGCTCTTTTCTCTCTTTTGTTTTGGGAATTTTTTTTCCTCATTTCTTTTGTTTTGGGAATTTTTTTTCCTCTTCCATTTTTTTTCCGAGCCAAACAATTGATGATCATTGAGAGGGGGGATTTAGAAAAAGTATCACTTACCTTCTTCGGACCATCATTTGGGTGGTAACTGCCAATAAAAGAAAACATTGGCCCACCCAGCTCACCTACACATGACTGTCCTGTCTGCCTGTCTGTTCCAAGTGACTGTCTGGCTGTCAGGTTCCGCCGGATTCCGAGTGAGCAGCTTGTGATGTCATAGAGGGCAGATTGTGATGTCACACAAAGGGTCCTGCCACATGAATGCCTGTCCATCTGACTGTCTACTACTGCTGCTGAATGGGCTCAAAACAGGAAAGCCGTCATTGCACCTGATTGTGCAAGATTCCTCCTTCTCCTCTGCAGCAGCTAGCTGATTGATTTAGTCAGCAGCAGTTCGTCAGGGACACAGGCAGGCATGCAGCAGCAAAGAGCGAGGAGACAGCTGGCTGCTGCTGCTTGCCTGTTGGTCGTCTGCCTAGTGGGTGTGTGTCTGTTGACGCGACGTCAACAGACGGGGCGGAGCACATGCAAATTTGGCCTCCTACCCAGCTGAGGCTCCCTTCCCGCCCGCCGACGACCTAATCACAAAATCAGTTGGATGGCTACTCGTCCTCCGGTCCCTGTCCAGCACTTCAAGTCCTAATCACACCTGCCGTACAGCCAGGTATCTTTCAGACTGCAACGACAAAGAAGTGATGTGTGTGTGTTAGATGTGTCCGTGGTGCTGATCTCCTCTCCACCAGTATTGCTGGCCGAATTCAGGTTCGCGCGGTTTGCTGGGAGCCCATTCGGGTTATCGCTTCTCGGCCTTTTGGCTAAGATCAAGTGTAGTATCTGTTCTTATCAGTTTAATATCTGATACGCCCCCTATCTGGGGGCCATATATTAAATGGATTTTTAGAACAGGGAGATGGAAGAAGAGCTTGCTCTGTCCACTCCACGCATTGACCTGGTATTGCAGTACTTCCAGGACCGGTGCACCTTCCTAATCTGTTATCCAAAAATAGACTATTTCCATTCCTGGCACTTGATTTGGAGTATCAATTGTTTGTGCACCTTTGTATTTAGAAATGCATGCATTTGCTGCTTCAAGGTTTAACCCTTGTGCATAAATACTTTGAAATCCTGCCTCCAGTGTATCATTTTGTGACTATTTCTTGACTCCTTGAATTGTACTTTCTGGAATCGAGGCAGTTAAATATTTTTACGTGACACTACACTTGATATCAGCATGTGCGGCCTAGGCAAAAGACCGGAAGCCTGCCTAAATTAAAGGACTTATCAATCGCTGCGACCTCCCAATAAATATGCAAACACTATGTGACTTACCTACGATCTTACCACGGAAACATCAACTGGATCACAGCAATGGCATTTTTGGACCCCCCTCCCTCTCCATTTGAAATGGCTTGGTTTTTTTTTTTTTCCTCTCTCTTTCTTTCTTTCTTTCTTTATTTCTTATATTTTTTTCTTTTCTTTTTGCGCGCTCTTTTCTCTCTTTTGTTTTGGGAATTTTTTTTCCTCATTTCTTTTGTTTTGGGAATTTTTTTTCCTCTTCCATTTTTTTTCCGAGCCAAACAATTGATGATCATTGAGAGGGGGGATTTAGAAAAAGTATCACTTACCTTCTTCGGACCATCATTTGGGTGGTAACTGCCAATAAAAGAAAACATTGGCCCACCCAGCTCACCTACACATGACTGTCCTGTCTGCCTGTCTGTTCCAAGTGACTGTCTGGCTGTCAGGTTCCGCCGGATTCCGAGTGAGCAGCTTGTGATGTCATAGAGGGCAGATTGTGATGTCACACAAAGGGTCCTGCCACATGAATGCCTGTCCATCTGACTGTCTACTACTGCTGCTGAATGGGCTCAAAACAGGAAAGCCGTCATTGCACCTGATTGTGCAAGATTCCTCCTTCTCCTCTGCAGCAGCTAGCTGATTGATTTAGTCAGCAGCAGTTCGTCAGGGACACAGGCAGGCATGCAGCAGCAAAGAGCGAGGAGACAGCTGGCTGCTGCTGCTTGCCTGTTGGTCGTCTGCCTAGTGGGTGTGTGTCTGTTGACGCGACGTCAACAGACGGGGCGGAGCACATGCAAATTTGGCCTCCTACCCAGCTGAGGCTCCCTTCCCGCCCGCCGACGACCTAATCACAAAATCAGTTGGATGGCTACTCGTCCTCCGGTCCCTGTCCAGCACTTCAAGTCCTAATCACACCTGCCGTACAGCCAGGTATCTTTCAGACTGCAACGACAAAGAAGTGATGTGTGTGTGTTAGATGTGTCCGTGGTGCTGATCTCCTCTCCACCAGTATTGCTGGCCGAATTCAGGTTCGCGCGGTTTGCTGGGAGCCCATTCGGGTTATCGCTTCTCGGCCTTTTGGCTAAGATCAAGTGTAGTATCTGTTCTTATCAGTTTAATATCTGATACGCCCCCTATCTGGGGGCCATATATTAAATGGATTTTTAGAACAGGGAGATGGAAGAAGAGCTTGCTCTGTCCACTCCACGCATTGACCTGGTATTGCAGTACTTCCAGGACCGGTGCACCTTCCTAATCTGTTATCCAAAAATAGACTATTTCCATTCCTGGCACTTGATTTGGAGTATCAATTGTTTGTGCACCTTTGTATTTAGAAATGCATGCATTTGCTGCTTCAAGGTTTAACCCTTGTGCATAAATACTTTGAAATCCTGCCTCCAGTGTATCATTTTGTGACTATTTCTTGACTCCTTGAATTGTACTTTCTGGAATCGAGGCAGTTAAATATTTTTACGTGACACTACACTTGATATCAGCATGTGCGGCCTAGGCAAAAGACCGGAAGCCTGCCTAAATTAAAGGACTTATCAATCGCTGCGACCTCCCAATAAATATGCAAACACTATGTGACTTACCTACGATCTTACCACGGAAACATCAACTGGATCACAGCAATGGCATTTTTGGACCCCCCTCCCTCTCCATTTGAAATGGCTTGGTTTTTTTTTTTTTCCTCTCTCTTTCTTTCTTTCTTTCTTTATTTCTTATATTTTTTTCTTTTCTTTTTGCGCGCTCTTTTCTCTCTTTTGTTTTGGGAATTTTTTTTCCTCATTTCTTTTGTTTTGGGAATTTTTTTTCCTCTTCCATTTTTTTTCCGAGCCAAACAATTGATGATCATTGAGAGGGGGGATTTAGAAAAAGTATCACTTACCTTCTTCGGACCATCATTTGGGTGGTAACTGCCAATAAAAGAAAACATTGGCCCACCCAGCTCACCTACACATGACTGTCCTGTCTGCCTGTCTGTTCCAAGTGACTGTCTGGCTGTCAGGTTCCGCCGGATTCCGAGTGAGCAGCTTGTGATGTCATAGAGGGCAGATTGTGATGTCACACAAAGGGTCCTGCCACATGAATGCCTGTCCATCTGACTGTCTACTACTGCTGCTGAATGGGCTCAAAACAGGAAAGCCGTCATTGCACCTGATTGTGCAAGATTCCTCCTTCTCCTCTGCAGCAGCTAGCTGATTGATTTAGTCAGCAGCAGTTCGTCAGGGACACAGGCAGGCATGCAGCAGCAAAGAGCGAGGAGACAGCTGGCTGCTGCTGCTTGCCTGTTGGTCGTCTGCCTAGTGGGTGTGTGTCTGTTGACGCGACGTCAACAGACGGGGCGGAGCACATGCAAATTTGGCCTCCTACCCAGCTGAGGCTCCCTTCCCGCCCGCCGACGACCTAATCACAAAATCAGTTGGATGGCTACTCGTCCTCCGGTCCCTGTCCAGCACTTCAAGTCCTAATCACACCTGCCGTACAGCCAGGTATCTTTCAGACTGCAACGACAAAGAAGTGATGTGTGTGTGTTAGATGTGTCCGTGGTGCTGATCTCCTCTCCACCAGTATTGCTGGCCGAATTCAGGTTCGCGCGGTTTGCTGGGAGCCCATTCGGGTTATCGCTTCTCGGCCTTTTGGCTAAGATCAAGTGTAGTATCTGTTCTTATCAGTTTAATATCTGATACGCCCCCTATCTGGGGGCCATATATTAAATGGATTTTTAGAACAGGGAGATGGAAGAAGAGCTTGCTCTGTCCACTCCACGCATTGACCTGGTATTGCAGTACTTCCAGGACCGGTGCACCTTCCTAATCTGTTATCCAAAAATAGACTATTTCCATTCCTGGCACTTGATTTGGAGTATCAATTGTTTGTGCACCTTTGTATTTAGAAATGCATGCATTTGCTGCTTCAAGGTTTAACCCTTGTGCATAAATACTTTGAAATCCTGCCTCCAGTGTATCATTTTGTGACTATTTCTTGACTCCTTGAATTGTACTTTCTGGAATCGAGGCAGTTAAATATTTTTACGTGACACTACACTTGATATCAGCATGTGCGGCCTAGGCAAAAGACCGGAAGCCTGCCTAAATTAAAGGACTTATCAATCGCTGCGACCTCCCAATAAATATGCAAACACTATGTGACTTACCTACGATCTTACCACGGAAACATCAACTGGATCACAGCAATGGCATTTTTGGACCCCCCTCCCTCTCCATTTGAAATGGCTTGGTTTTTTTTTTTTTCCTCTCTCTTTCTTTCTTTCTTTCTTTATTTCTTATATTTTTTTCTTTTCTTTTTGCGCGCTCTTTTCTCTCTTTTGTTTTGGGAATTTTTTTTCCTCATTTCTTTTGTTTTGGGAATTTTTTTTCCTCTTCCATTTTTTTTCCGAGCCAAACAATTGATGATCATTGAGAGGGGGGATTTAGAAAAAGTATCACTTACCTTCTTCGGACCATCATTTGGGTGGTAACTGCCAATAAAAGAAAACATTGGCCCACCCAGCTCACCTACACATGACTGTCCTGTCTGCCTGTCTGTTCCAAGTGACTGTCTGGCTGTCAGGTTCCGCCGGATTCCGAGTGAGCAGCTTGTGATGTCATAGAGGGCAGATTGTGATGTCACACAAAGGGTCCTGCCACATGAATGCCTGTCCATCTGACTGTCTACTACTGCTGCTGAATGGGCTCAAAACAGGAAAGCCGTCATTGCACCTGATTGTGCAAGATTCCTCCTTCTCCTCTGCAGCAGCTAGCTGATTGATTTAGTCAGCAGCAGTTCGTCAGGGACACAGGCAGGCATGCAGCAGCAAAGAGCGAGGAGACAGCTGGCTGCTGCTGCTTGCCTGTTGGTCGTCTGCCTAGTGGGTGTGTGTCTGTTGACGCGACGTCAACAGACGGGGCGGAGCACATGCAAATTTGGCCTCCTACCCAGCTGAGGCTCCCTTCCCGCCCGCCGACGACCTAATCACAAAATCAGTTGGATGGCTACTCGTCCTCCGGTCCCTGTCCAGCACTTCAAGTCCTAATCACACCTGCCGTACAGCCAGGTATCTTTCAGACTGCAACGACAAAGAAGTGATGTGTGTGTGTTAGATGTGTCCGTGGTGCTGATCTCCTCTCCACCAGTATTGCTGGCCGAATTCAGGTTCGCGCGGTTTGCTGGGAGCCCATTCGGGTTATCGCTTCTCGGCCTTTTGGCTAAGATCAAGTGTAGTATCTGTTCTTATCAGTTTAATATCTGATACGCCCCCTATCTGGGGGCCATATATTAAATGGATTTTTAGAACAGGGAGATGGAAGAAGAGCTTGCTCTGTCCACTCCACGCATTGACCTGGTATTGCAGTACTTCCAGGACCGGTGCACCTTCCTAATCTGTTATCCAAAAATAGACTATTTCCATTCCTGGCACTTGATTTGGAGTATCAATTGTTTGTGCACCTTTGTATTTAGAAATGCATGCATTTGCTGCTTCAAGGTTTAACCCTTGTGCATAAATACTTTGAAATCCTGCCTCCAGTGTATCATTTTGTGACTATTTCTTGACTCCTTGAATTGTACTTTCTGGAATCGAGGCAGTTAAATATTTTTACGTGACACTACACTTGATATCAGCATGTGCGGCCTAGGCAAAAGACCGGAAGCCTGCCTAAATTAAAGGACTTATCAATCGCTGCGACCTCCCAATAAATATGCAAACACTATGTGACTTACCTACGATCTTACCACGGAAACATCAACTGGATCACAGCAATGGCATTTTTGGACCCCCCTCCCTCTCCATTTGAAATGGCTTGGTTTTTTTTTTTTTCCTCTCTCTTTCTTTCTTTCTTTCTTTATTTCTTATATTTTTTTCTTTTCTTTTTGCGCGCTCTTTTCTCTCTTTTGTTTTGGGAATTTTTTTTCCTCATTTCTTTTGTTTTGGGAATTTTTTTTCCTCTTCCATTTTTTTTCCGAGCCAAACAATTGATGATCATTGAGAGGGGGGATTTAGAAAAAGTATCACTTACCTTCTTCGGACCATCATTTGGGTGGTAACTGCCAATAAAAGAAAACATTGGCCCACCCAGCTCACCTACACATGACTGTCCTGTCTGCCTGTCTGTTCCAAGTGACTGTCTGGCTGTCAGGTTCCGCCGGATTCCGAGTGAGCAGCTTGTGATGTCATAGAGGGCAGATTGTGATGTCACACAAAGGGTCCTGCCACATGAATGCCTGTCCATCTGACTGTCTACTACTGCTGCTGAATGGGCTCAAAACAGGAAAGCCGTCATTGCACCTGATTGTGCAAGATTCCTCCTTCTCCTCTGCAGCAGCTAGCTGATTGATTTAGTCAGCAGCAGTTCGTCAGGGACACAGGCAGGCATGCAGCAGCAAAGAGCGAGGAGACAGCTGGCTGCTGCTGCTTGCCTGTTGGTCGTCTGCCTAGTGGGTGTGTGTCTGTTGACGCGACGTCAACAGACGGGGCGGAGCACATGCAAATTTGGCCTCCTACCCAGCTGAGGCTCCCTTCCCGCCCGCCGACGACCTAATCACAAAATCAGTTGGATGGCTACTCGTCCTCCGGTCCCTGTCCAGCACTTCAAGTCCTAATCACACCTGCCGTACAGCCAGGTATCTTTCAGACTGCAACGACAAAGAAGTGATGTGTGTGTGTTAGATGTGTCCGTGGTGCTGATCTCCTCTCCACCAGTATTGCTGGCCGAATTCAGGTTCGCGCGGTTTGCTGGGAGCCCATTCGGGTTATCGCTTCTCGGCCTTTTGGCTAAGATCAAGTGTAGTATCTGTTCTTATCAGTTTAATATCTGATACGCCCCCTATCTGGGGGCCATATATTAAATGGATTTTTAGAACAGGGAGATGGAAGAAGAGCTTGCTCTGTCCACTCCACGCATTGACCTGGTATTGCAGTACTTCCAGGACCGGTGCACCTTCCTAATCTGTTATCCAAAAATAGACTATTTCCATTCCTGGCACTTGATTTGGAGTATCAATTGTTTGTGCACCTTTGTATTTAGAAATGCATGCATTTGCTGCTTCAAGGTTTAACCCTTGTGCATAAATACTTTGAAATCCTGCCTCCAGTGTATCATTTTGTGACTATTTCTTGACTCCTTGAATTGTACTTTCTGGAATCGAGGCAGTTAAATATTTTTACGTGACACTACACTTGATATCAGCATGTGCGGCCTAGGCAAAAGACCGGAAGCCTGCCTAAATTAAAGGACTTATCAATCGCTGCGACCTCCCAATAAATATGCAAACACTATGTGACTTACCTACGATCTTACCACGGAAACATCAACTGGATCACAGCAATGGCATTTTTGGACCCCCCTCCCTCTCCATTTGAAATGGCTTGGTTTTTTTTTTTTTCCTCTCTCTTTCTTTCTTTCTTTCTTTATTTCTTATATTTTTTTCTTTTCTTTTTGCGCGCTCTTTTCTCTCTTTTGTTTTGGGAATTTTTTTTCCTCATTTCTTTTGTTTTGGGAATTTTTTTTCCTCTTCCATTTTTTTTCCGAGCCAAACAATTGATGATCATTGAGAGGGGGGATTTAGAAAAAGTATCACTTACCTTCTTCGGACCATCATTTGGGTGGTAACTGCCAATAAAAGAAAACATTGGCCCACCCAGCTCACCTACACATGACTGTCCTGTCTGCCTGTCTGTTCCAAGTGACTGTCTGGCTGTCAGGTTCCGCCGGATTCCGAGTGAGCAGCTTGTGATGTCATAGAGGGCAGATTGTGATGTCACACAAAGGGTCCTGCCACATGAATGCCTGTCCATCTGACTGTCTACTACTGCTGCTGAATGGGCTCAAAACAGGAAAGCCGTCATTGCACCTGATTGTGCAAGATTCCTCCTTCTCCTCTGCAGCAGCTAGCTGATTGATTTAGTCAGCAGCAGTTCGTCAGGGACACAGGCAGGCATGCAGCAGCAAAGAGCGAGGAGACAGCTGGCTGCTGCTGCTTGCCTGTTGGTCGTCTGCCTAGTGGGTGTGTGTCTGTTGACGCGACGTCAACAGACGGGGCGGAGCACATGCAAATTTGGCCTCCTACCCAGCTGAGGCTCCCTTCCCGCCCGCCGACGACCTAATCACAAAATCAGTTGGATGGCTACTCGTCCTCCGGTCCCTGTCCAGCACTTCAAGTCCTAATCACACCTGCCGTACAGCCAGGTATCTTTCAGACTGCAACGACAAAGAAGTGATGTGTGTGTGTTAGATGTGTCCGTGGTGCTGATCTCCTCTCCACCAGTATTGCTGGCCGAATTCAGGTTCGCGCGGTTTGCTGGGAGCCCATTCGGGTTATCGCTTCTCGGCCTTTTGGCTAAGATCAAGTGTAGTATCTGTTCTTATCAGTTTAATATCTGATACGCCCCCTATCTGGGGGCCATATATTAAATGGATTTTTAGAACAGGGAGATGGAAGAAGAGCTTGCTCTGTCCACTCCACGCATTGACCTGGTATTGCAGTACTTCCAGGACCGGTGCACCTTCCTAATCTGTTATCCAAAAATAGACTATTTCCATTCCTGGCACTTGATTTGGAGTATCAATTGTTTGTGCACCTTTGTATTTAGAAATGCATGCATTTGCTGCTTCAAGGTTTAACCCTTGTGCATAAATACTTTGAAATCCTGCCTCCAGTGTATCATTTTGTGACTATTTCTTGACTCCTTGAATTGTACTTTCTGGAATCGAGGCAGTTAAATATTTTTACGTGACACTACACTTGATATCAGCATGTGCGGCCTAGGCAAAAGACCGGAAGCCTGCCTAAATTAAAGGACTTATCAATCGCTGCGACCTCCCAATAAATATGCAAACACTATGTGACTTACCTACGATCTTACCACGGAAACATCAACTGGATCACAGCAATGGCATTTTTGGACCCCCCTCCCTCTCCATTTGAAATGGCTTGGTTTTTTTTTTTTTCCTCTCTCTTTCTTTCTTTCTTTCTTTATTTCTTATATTTTTTTCTTTTCTTTTTGCGCGCTCTTTTCTCTCTTTTGTTTTGGGAATTTTTTTTCCTCATTTCTTTTGTTTTGGGAATTTTTTTTCCTCTTCCATTTTTTTTCCGAGCCAAACAATTGATGATCATTGAGAGGGGGGATTTAGAAAAAGTATCACTTACCTTCTTCGGACCATCATTTGGGTGGTAACTGCCAATAAAAGAAAACATTGGCCCACCCAGCTCACCTACACATGACTGTCCTGTCTGCCTGTCTGTTCCAAGTGACTGTCTGGCTGTCAGGTTCCGCCGGATTCCGAGTGAGCAGCTTGTGATGTCATAGAGGGCAGATTGTGATGTCACACAAAGGGTCCTGCCACATGAATGCCTGTCCATCTGACTGTCTACTACTGCTGCTGAATGGGCTCAAAACAGGAAAGCCGTCATTGCACCTGATTGTGCAAGATTCCTCCTTCTCCTCTGCAGCAGCTAGCTGATTGATTTAGTCAGCAGCAGTTCGTCAGGGACACAGGCAGGCATGCAGCAGCAAAGAGCGAGGAGACAGCTGGCTGCTGCTGCTTGCCTGTTGGTCGTCTGCCTAGTGGGTGTGTGTCTGTTGACGCGACGTCAACAGACGGGGCGGAGCACATGCAAATTTGGCCTCCTACCCAGCTGAGGCTCCCTTCCCGCCCGCCGACGACCTAATCACAAAATCAGTTGGATGGCTACTCGTCCTCCGGTCCCTGTCCAGCACTTCAAGTCCTAATCACACCTGCCGTACAGCCAGGTATCTTTCAGACTGCAACGACAAAGAAGTGATGTGTGTGTGTTAGATGTGTCCGTGGTGCTGATCTCCTCTCCACCAGTATTGCTGGCCGAATTCAGGTTCGCGCGGTTTGCTGGGAGCCCATTCGGGTTATCGCTTCTCGGCCTTTTGGCTAAGATCAAGTGTAGTATCTGTTCTTATCAGTTTAATATCTGATACGCCCCCTATCTGGGGGCCATATATTAAATGGATTTTTAGAACAGGGAGATGGAAGAAGAGCTTGCTCTGTCCACTCCACGCATTGACCTGGTATTGCAGTACTTCCAGGACCGGTGCACCTTCCTAATCTGTTATCCAAAAATAGACTATTTCCATTCCTGGCACTTGATTTGGAGTATCAATTGTTTGTGCACCTTTGTATTTAGAAATGCATGCATTTGCTGCTTCAAGGTTTAACCCTTGTGCATAAATACTTTGAAATCCTGCCTCCAGTGTATCATTTTGTGACTATTTCTTGACTCCTTGAATTGTACTTTCTGGAATCGAGGCAGTTAAATATTTTTACGTGACACTACACTTGATATCAGCATGTGCGGCCTAGGCAAAAGACCGGAAGC
>NW_028142729.1:0-34613 GCF_055691185.1 Crinia signifera
TCGTTGAAAAATCGTCTCTAGCTTATTCCGCTTAGAGAAAACGCGTTGACATTTTTTCCAAATGCTGTTTGAAAATCGTCTCTAGCTTATTCCGCCTTAGAGAAAACCGCGTTGACATTTTTCCAAATGCCTTGCAATATCTCCTTAACGAAAAGAGCTAGAAGGCTGAAAATGCATATTTAGACTTGTAGGCATTGTGTGAACAAGATAGCGTTGAAAAATCGGCTCTAGCTTATTCCGCCTTAGAGAAAACCGCGTTGACATTTTTTCCAAATGCCTTGCAATATCTCCTTAACGAAAAGAGCTAGAAGGCTGAAAATGCATATTTAGACTTGTAGGCATTGTGTGAACAAGATAGCGTTGAAAAATCGGCTCTAGCTTATTCCGCCTTAGAGAAAACCGCGTTGACATTTTTTCCAAATGCCTTGCAATATCTCCTTAACGAAAAGAGCTAGAAGGCTGAAAATGCATATTTAGACTTGTAGGCATTGTGTGAACAAGATAGCGTTGAAAAATCGGCTCTAGCTTATTCCGCCTTAGAGAAAACCGCGTTGACATTTTTTCCAAATGCCTTGCAATATCTCCTTAACGAAAAGAGCTAGAAGGCTGAAAATGCATATTTAGACTTGTAGGCATTGTGTGAACAAGATAGCGTTGAAAAATCGTCTCTAGCTTATTCCGCCTTAGAGAAAACCGCGTTGACATTTTGACCAAATGCCTTGCAATATCTCCTTAACGAAAAGAGCTAGAAGGCTGAAAATGCATATTTAGACTTGTAGGCATTGTGTGAACAAGATAGCGTTGAAAAATCGTCTCTAGCTTATTCCGCCTTAGAGAAAACCGCGTTGACATTTTTTCCAAATGCCTTGCAATATCTCCTTAACGAAAAGAGCTAGAAGGCTGAAAATGCATATTTAGACTTGTAGGCATTGTGTGAACAAGATAGCGTTGAAAAATCGGCTCTAGCTTATTCCGCCTTAGAGAAAACCGCGTTGACATTTTTTCCAAATGCCTTGCAATATCTCCTTAACGAAAAGAGCTAGAAGGCTGAAAATGCATATTTAGACTTGTAGGCATTCTGTGAACAAGATAGCGTTGAAAAATCGGCTCTAGCTTATTCCGCCTTAGAGAAAACCGCGTTGACATTTTTTCCAAATGCCTTGCAATATCTCCTTAACGAAAAGAGCTAGAAGGCTGAAAATGCATATTTAGACTTGTAGGCATTGTGTGAACAAGATAGCGTTGAAAAATCGGCTCTAGCTTATTCCGCCTTAGAGAAAACCGCGTTGACATTTTTTCCAAATGCCTTGCAATAACTCCTTAACGAAAAGAGCTAGAAGGCTGAAAATGCATATTTAGACTTGTAGGCATTGTGTGAACAAGATAGCATTGAAAAATCGGCTCTAGCTTATTCCGCCTTAGAGAAAACCGCGTTGACATTTTTTCCAAATGCCTTGCAATAGCTCCTTAACGAAAAGAGCTAGAAGGCTGAAAATGCATATTTAGACTTGTAGGCATTGTGTGAACAAGATAGCGTTGAAAAATCGGCTCTAGCTTATTCCGCCTTAGAGAAAACCGCGTTGACATTTTTTCCAAATGCCTTGTAATATCTCCTTAACGAAAAGAGCTAGAAGGCTGAAAATGCATATTTAGACTTGTAGGCATTGTGTGAACAAGATAGCGTTGAAAAATTGTCTCTAGCTTATTCCGCCTTAGAGAAAACCGCGTTGACATTTTTTCCAAATGCCTTGCAATAACTCCTTAACGAAAAGAGCTAGAAGGCTGAAAATGCATATTTAGACTTGTAGGCATTGTGTGAACAAGATAGCGTTGAAAAATCGGCTCTAGCTTATTCCGCCTTAGAGAAAACCGCGTTGACATTTTTTCCAAATGCCTTGCAATATCTCCTTAACGAAAAGAGCTAGAAGGCTGAAAATGCATATTTAGACTTGTAGGCATTGTGTGAACAAGATAGCGTTGAAAAATCGGCTCTAGCTTATTCCGCCTTAGAGAAAACCGCGTTGACATTTTTTCCAAATGCCTTGCAATATCTCCTTAACGAAAAGAGCTAGAAGGCTGAAAATGCATATTTAGACTTGTAGGCATTGTGTGAACAAGATAGCGTTGAAAAATCGGCTCTAGCTTATTCCGCCTTAGAGAAAACCGCGTTGACATTTTTTCCAAATGCCTTGCAATATCTCCTTAACGAAAAGAGCTAGAAGGCTGAAAATGCATATTTAGACTTGTAAGCATTGTGTGAACAAGATAGCATTGAAAAATCGGCTCTAGCTTATTCCGCCTTAGAGAAAACCGCGTTGACATTTTTTCCAAATGCCTTGCAATATCTCCTTAACGAAAAGAGCTAGAAGGCTGAAAATGCATATTTAGACTTGTAGGCATTGTGTGAACAAGATAGCGTTTAAAAATCGGCTCTAGCTTATTCCGCCTTAGAGAAAACCGCGTTGACATTTTTTCCAAATGCCTTGCAATATCTCCTTAACGAAAAGAGCTAGAAGGCTGAAAATGCATATTTAGACTTGTAGGCATTGTGTGAACAAGATAGCGTTGAAAAATCGGCTCTAGCTTATTCCGCCTTAGAGAAAACCGCGTTGACATTTTTTCCAAATGCCTTGCAATATCTCCTTAACGAAAAGAGCTAGAAGGCTGAAAATGCATATTTAGACTTGTAGGCATTGTGTGAACAAGATAGCGTTGAAAAATCGGCTCTAGCTTATTCCGCCTTAGAGAAAACCGCGTTGACATTTTTTCCAAATGCCTTGCAATATCTCCTTAACGAAAAGAGCTAGAAGGCTGAAAATGCATATTTAGACTTGTAGGCATTGTGTGAACAAGATAGCGTTGAAAAATCGGCTCTAGCTTATTCCGCCTTAGAGAAAACCGCGTTGACATTTTTTCCAAATGCCTTGCAATATCTCCTTAACGAAAAGAGCTAGAAGGCTGAAAATGCATATTTAGACTTGTAGGCATTGTGTGAACAAGATAGCGTTGAAAAATCGTCTCTAGCTTATTCCGCCTTAGAGAAAACCGCGTTGACATTTTGACCAAATGCCTTGCAATATCTCCTTAACGAAAAGAGCTAGAAGGCTGAAAATGCATATTTAGACTTGTAGGCATTGTGTGAACAAGATAGCGTTGAAAAATCGTCTCTAGCTTATTCCGCCTTAGAGAAAACCGCGTTGACATTTTTTCCAAATGCCTTGCAATATCTCCTTAACGAAAAGAGCTAGAAGGCTGAAAATGCATATTTAGACTTGTAGGCATTGTGTGAACAAGATAGCGTTGAAAAATCGGCTCTAGCTTATTCCGCCTTAGAGAAAACCGCGTTGACATTTTTTCCAAATGCCTTGCAATATCTCCTTAACGAAAAGAGCTAGAAGGCTGAAAATGCATATTTAGACTTGTAGGCATTCTGTGAACAAGATAGCGTTGAAAAATCGGCTCTAGCTTATTCCGCCTTAGAGAAAACCGCGTTGACATTTTTTCCAAATGCCTTGCAATATCTCCTTAACGAAAAGAGCTAGAAGGCTGAAAATGCATATTTAGACTTGTAGGCATTGTGTGAACAAGATAGCGTTGAAAAATCGGCTCTAGCTTATTCCGCCTTAGAGAAAACCGCGTTGACATTTTTTCCAAATGCCTTGCAATATCTCCTTAACGAAAAGAGCTAGAAGGCTGAAAATGCATATTTAGACTTGTAGGCATTGTGTGAACAAGATAGCGTTGAAAAATCGTCTCTAGCTTATTCCGCCTTAGAGAAAACCGCGTTGACATTTTGACCAAATGCCTTGCAATATCTCCTTAACGAAAAGAGCTAGAAGGCTGAAAATGCATATTTAGACTTGTAGGCATTGTGTGAACAAGATAGCGTTAAATCGTCTCTAGCTTATTCCGCCTTAGAGAAAACCGCGTTGACATTTTTTCCAAATGCCTTGCAATATCTCCTTAACGAAAAGAGCTAGAAGGCTGAAAATGCATATTTAGACTTGTAGGCATTGTGTGAACAAGATAGCGTTGAAAAATCGGCTCTAGCTTATTCCGCCTTAGAGAAAACCGCGTTGACATTTTTTCCAAATGCCTTGCAATATCTCCTTAACGAAAAGAGCTGGAAGGCTGAAAATGCAGATTTAGACTTGTAGGCATTGTATGAACAAGATAACGTTGAAAAATCGGCCCCAGCTTATTCCGCCTTAGAGAAAACCGCGTTGACATTTTTTCCAAATGCTTTGCAATATCTCCTTAACGAAAAGAGCTAGAAGGCTGAAAATGCAGATTTAGACTTGTAGGCATTGTGTGAACAAGATAACGTTGATAAATCGGCCCCAGCTTATTCCGCCTTAGAGAAAACCGCGTTGACATTTTTTCCAAATGCTTTGCAATATCTCCTTAACGAAAAGAGCTAGAAGGCTGAAAATGCAGATTTAGACTTGTAGGCATTGTGTGAACAAGATAACGTTGAAAAATCGGCCCCAGCTTATTCCGCCTTAGAGAAAACCGCGTTGACATTTTTTCCAAATGCTTTGCAATATCTCCTTAACGAAAAGAGCTGGAAGGCTGAAAATGCAGATTTAGACTTGTAGGCATTGTGTGAACAAGATAACGTTGAAAAATCGGCCCCAGCTTATTCCGCCTTAGAGAAAACCGCGTTGACATTTTTTCCAAATGCTTTGCAATATCTCCTTAACGAAAAGAGCTAGAAGGCTGAAAATGCAGATTTAGACTTGTAGGCATTGTGTGAACAAGATAACGTTGAAAAATCGGCCCCAGCTTATTCCGCCTTAGAGAAAACCGCGTTGACATTTTTTCCAAATGCTTTGCAATATCTCCTTAACGAAAAGAGCTGGAAGGCTGAAAATGCAGATTTAGACTTGTAGGCATTGTGTGAACAAGATAACGTTGAAAAATCGGCCCCAGCTTATTCCACCTTAGAGAAAACCGCGTTGACATTTTTTCCAAATGCTTTGCAATATCTCCTTAACGAAAAGAGCTGGAAGGCTGAAAATGCAGATTTAGACTTGTAGGCATTGTGTGAACAAGATAACGTTGAAAAATCGGCCCCAGCTTATTCCGCCTTAGAGAAAACCGCGTTGACATTTTTTCCAAATGCTTTTCAATATCTCCTTAACGAAAAGAGCTAGAAGGCTGAAAATGCAGATTTAGACTTGTAGGCATTGTGTGAACAAGATAACGTTGAAAAATCGGCCCCAGCTTATTCCGCCTTAGAGAAAACCGCGTTGACATTTTTTCCAAATGCTTTGCAATATCTCCTTAACGAAAAGAGCTAGAAGGCTGAAAATGCAGATTTAGACTTGTAGGCATTGTGTGAACAAGATAACGTTGAAAAATCGGCCCCAGCTTATTCCGCCTTAGAGAAAACCGCGTTGACATTTTTTCCAAATGCTTTGCAATATCTCCTTAACGAAAAGAGCTAGAAGGCTGAAAATGCAGATTTAGACTTGTAGGCATTGTGTGAACAAGATAACGTTGAAAAATCGGCCCCAGCTTATTCCGCCTTAGAGAAAACCGCGTTGACATTTTTTCCAAATGCTTTGCAATATCTCCTTAACGAAAAGAGCTGGAAGGCTGAAAATGCAGATTTAGACTTGTAGGCATTGTGTGAACAAGATAACGTTGAAAAATCGGCCCCAGCTTATTCCGCCTTAGAGAAAACCGCGTTGACATTTTTTCCAAATGCTTTGCAATATCTCCTTAACGAAAAGAGCTAGAAGGCTGAAAATGCAGATTTAGACTTGTAGGCATTGTGTGAACAAGATAACGTTGAAAAATCGGCCCCAGCTTATTCCGCCTTAGAGAAAACCGCGTTGACATTTTTTCCAAATGCTTTGCAATATCTCCTTAACGAAAAGAGCTGGAAGGCTGAAAATGCAGATTTAGACTTGTAGGCATTGTGTGAACAAGATAACGTTGAAAAATCGGCCCCAGCTTATTCCGCCTTAGAGAAAACCGCGTTGACATTTTTTCCAAATGCTTTGCAATATCTCCTTAACGAAAAGAGCTAGAAGGCTGAAAATGCAGATTTAGACTTGTAGGCATTGTGTGAACAAGATAACGTTGAAAAATCGGCCCCAGCTTATTCCACCTTAGAGAAAACCGCGTTGACATTTTTTCCAAATGCTTTGCAATATCTCCTTAACGAAAAGAGCTGGAAGGCTGAAAATGCAGATTTAGACTTGTAGGCATTGTGTGAACAAGATAACGTTGAAAAATCGGCCCCAGCTTATTCCACCTTAGAGAAAACCGCGTTGACATTTTTTCCAAATGCTTTGCAATATCTCCTTAACGAAAAGAGCTGGAAGGCTGAAAATGCAGATTTAGACTTGTAGGCATTGTGTGAACAAGATAACGTTGAAAAATCGGCCCCAGCTTATTCCGCCTTAGAGAAAACCGCGTTGACATTTTTTCCAAATGCTTTGCAATATCTCCTTAACGAAAAGAGCTAGAAGGCTGAAAATGCAGATTTAGACTTGTAGGCATTGTGTGAACAAGATAACGTTGAAAAATCGGCCCCAGCTTATTCCGCCTTAGAGAAAACCGCGTTGACATTTTTTCCAAATGCTTTGCAATATCTCCTTAACGAAAAGAGCTAGAAGGCTGAAAATGCAGATTTAGACTTGTAGGCATTGTGTGAACAAGATAACGTTGAAAAATCGGCCCCAGCTTATTCCGCCTTAGAGAAAACCGCGTTGACATTTTTTCCAAATGCTTTGCAATATCTCCTTAACGAAAAGAGCTAGAAGGCTGAAAATGCAGATTTAGACTTGTAGGCATTGTGTGAACAAGATAACGTTGAAAAATCGGCCCCAGCTTATTCCGCCTTAGAGAAAACCGCGTTGACATTTTTTCCAAATGCTTTGCAATATCTCCTTAACGAAAAGAGCTGGAAGGCTGAAAATGCAGATTTAGACTTGTAGGCATTGTGTGAACAAGATAACGTTGAAAAATCGGCCCCAGCTTATTCCGCCTTAGAGAAAACCGCGTTGACATTTTTTCCAAATGCCTTGCAATATCTCCTTAACGAAAAGAGCTAGAAGGCTGAAAATGCATATTTAGACTTGTAGGCATTGTGTGAACAAGATAGCGTTGAAAAATCGTCTCTAGCTTATTCCGCCTTAGAGAAAACCGCGTTGACATTTTTTCCAAATGCCTTGCAATAACTCCTTAACGAAAAGAGCTAGAAGGCTGAAAATGCATTTTTAGACTTGTAGGCATTGTGTGAACAAGATAGCGTTGAAAAATCGGCTCTAGCTTATTCCGCCTTAGAGAAAACCGCGTTGACATTTTTTCCAAATGCCTTGCAATATCTCCTTAACGAAAAGAGCTAGAAGGCTGAAAATGCATATTTAGACTTGTAGGCATTGTGTGAACAAGATAGCGTTGAAAAATCGTCTCTAGCTTATTCCGCCTTAGAGAAAACCGCGTTGACATTTTTTCCAAATGCCTTGCAATAACTCCTTAACGAAAAGAGCTAGAAGGCTGAAAATGCATTTTTAGACTTGTAGGCATTGTGTGAACAAGATAGCGTTGAAAAATCGGCTCTAGCTTATTCCGCCTTAGAGAAAACCGCGTTGACATTTTTTCCAAATGCCTTGCAATATCTCCTTAACGAAAAGAGCTAGAAGGCTGAAAATGCATATTTAGACTTGTAGGCATTGTGTGAACAAGATAGCGTTGAAAAATCGTCTCTAGCTTATTCCGCCTTAGAGAAAACCGCGTTGACATTTTTTCCAAATGCTTTGCAATAACTCCTTAACGAAAAGAGCTAGAAGGCTGAAAATGCATATTTAGACTTGTAGGCATTGTGTGAACAAGATAGATTTGAAAAATCGGCTCTAGCTTATTCCGCCTTAGAGAAAACCGCGTTGACATTTTTTCCAAATGCCTTGCAATATCTCCTTAACGAAAAGAGCTAGAAGGCTGAAAATGCATATTTAGACTTGTAGGCATTGTGTGAACAAGATAGCGTTGAAAAATCGGCTCTAGCTTATTCCGCCTTAGAGAAAACCGCGTTGACATTTTTTCCAAATGCCTTGCAATATCTCCTTAACGAAAAGAGCTAGAAGGCTGAAAATGCATATTTAGACTTGTAGGCATTGTGTGAACAAGATAGCGTTGAAAAATCGGCTCTAGCTTATTCCGCCTTAGAGAAAACCGCGTTGACATTTTTTCCAAATGCCTTGCAATATCTCCTTAACGAAAAGAGCTAGAAGGCTGAAAATGCATATTTAGACTTGTAGGCATTGTGTGAACAAGATAGCGTTGAAAAATCGGCTCTAGCTTATTCCGCCTTAGAGAAAACCGCGTTGACATTTTTTCCAAATGCCTTGCAATATCTCCTTAACGAAAAGAGCTAGAAGGCTGAAAATGCATATTTAGACTTGTAGGCATTGTGTGAACAAGATAGCGTTGAAAAATCGTCTCTAGCTTATTCCGCCTTAGAGAAAACCGCGTTGACATTTTTTCCAAATGCCTTGCAATAACTCCTTAACGAAAAGAGCTAGAAGGCTGAAAATGCATTTTTAGACTTGTAGGCATTGTGTGAACAAGATAGCGTTGAAAAATCGGCTCTAGCTTATTCCGCCTTAGAGAAAACCGCGTTGACATTTTTTCCAAATGCCTTGCAATATCTCCTTAACGAAAAGAGCTAGAAGGCTGAAAATGCATATTTAGACTTGTAGGCATTGTGTGAACAAGATAGCGTTGAAAAATCGTCTCTAGCTTATTCCGCCTTAGAGAAAACCGCGTTGACATTTTTTCCAAATGCCTTGCAATAACTCCTTAACGAAAAGAGCTAGAAGGCTGAAAATGCATATTTAGACTTGTAGGCATTGTGTGAACAAGATAGATTTGAAAAATCGGCTCTAGCTTATTCCGCCTTAGAGAAAACCGCGTTGACATTTTTTCCAAATGCCTTGCAATATCTCCTTAACGAAAAGAGCTAGAAGGCTGAAAATGCATATTTAGACTTGTAGGCATTGTGTGAACAAGATAGCGTTGAAAAATCGGCTCTAGCTTATTCCGCCTTAGAGAAAACCGCGTTGACATTTTTTCCAAATGCCTTGCAATATCTCCTTAACGAAAAGAGCTAGAAGGCTGAAAATGCATATTTAGACTTGTAGGCATTGTGTGAACAAGATAGCGTTGAAAAATCGGCTCTAGCTTATTCCGCCTTAGAGAAAACCGCGTTGACATTTTTTCCAAATGCCTTGCAATATCTCCTTAACGAAAAGAGCTAGAAGGCTGAAAATGCATATTTAGACTTGTAGGCATTGTGTGAACAAGATAGCGTTGAAAAATCGGCTCTAGCTTATTCCGCCTTAGAGAAAACCGCGTTGACATTTTTTCCAAATGCCTTGCAATATCTCCTTAACGAAAAGAGCTAGAAGGCTGAAAATGCATATTTAGACTTGTAGGCATTGTGTGAACAAGATAGCATTGAAAAATCGGCTCTAGCTTATTCCGCCTTAGAGAAAACCGCGTTGACATTTTTTCCAAATGCCTTGCAATATCTCCTTAACGAAAAGAGCTAGAAGGCTGAAAATGCATATTTAGACTTGTAGGCATTGTGTGAACAAGATAGCGTTGAAAAATCGGCTCTAGCTTATTCCGCCTTAAAGAAAACCGCGTTGACATTTTTTCCAAATGCCTTGCAATATCTCCTTAACGAAAAGAGCTAGAAGGCTGAAAATGCATATTTAGACTTGTAGGCATTGTGTGAACAAGATAGCGTTGAAAAATCGTCTCTAGCTCATTCCGCCTTAGAGAAAACCGCGTTGACATTTTTTCCAAATGCCTTGCAATAACTCCTTAACGAAAAGAGCTAGAAGGCTGAAAATGCATTTTTAGACTTGTAGGCATTGTGTGAACAAGATAGCGTTGAAAAATCGGCTCTAGCTTATTCCGCCTTAGAGAAAACCGCGTTGACATTTTTTCCAAATGCCTTGCAATATCTCCTTAACGAAAAGAGCTAGAAGGCTGAAAATGCATATTTAGACTTGTAGGCATTGTGTGAACAAGATAGCGTTGAAAAATCGTCTCTAGCTTATTCCGCCTTAGAGAAAACCGCGTTGACATTTTTTCCAAATGCCTTGCAATAACTCCTTAACGAAAAGAGCTAGAAGGCTGAAAATGCATATTTAGACTTGTAGGCATTGTGTGAACAAGATAGCGTTGAAAAATCGGCTCTAGCTTATTCCGCCTTAGAGAAAACCGCGTTGACATTTTTTCCAAATGCCTTGCAATATCTCCTTAACGAAAAGAGCTAGAAGGCTGAAAATGCATATTTAGACTTGTAGGCATTGTGTGAACAAGATAGCGTTGAAAAATCGGCTCTAGCTTATTCCGCCTTAGAGAAAACCGCGTTGACATTTTTTCCAAATGCCTTGCAATATCTCCTTAACGAAAAGAGCTAGAAGGCTGAAAATGCATATTTAGACTTGTAGGCATTGTGTGAACAAGATAGCGTTGAAAAATCGGCTCTAGCTTATTCCGCCTTAGAGAAAACCGCGTTGACATTTTTTCCAAATGCCTTGCAATATCTCCTTAACGAAAAGAGCTAGAAGGCTGAAAATGCATATTTAGACTTGTAGGCATTGTGTGAACAAGATAGCGTTGAAAAATCGGCTCTAGCTTATTCCGCCTTAGAGAAAACCGCGTTGACATTTTTTCCAAATGCCTTGCAATATCTCCTTAACGAAAAGAGCTAGAAGGCTGAAAATGCATATTTAGACTTGTAGGCATTGTGTGAACAAGATAGCATTGAAAAATCGGCTCTAGCTTATTCCGCCTTAGAGAAAACCGCGTTGACATTTTTTCCAAATGCCTTGCAATATCTCCTTAACGAAAAGAGCTAGAAGGCTGAAAATGCATATTTAGACTTGTAGGCATTTTGTGAACAAGATAGCGTTGAAAAATCGGCTCTAGCTTATTCCGCCTTAGAGAAAACCGCGTTGACATTTTTTCCAAATGCTTTGCAATATCTCCTTAACGAAAAGAGCTGGAAGGCTGAAAATGCAGATTTAGACTTGTAGGCATTGTGTGAACAAGATAACGTTGAAAAATCGGCCCCAGCTTATTCCACCTTAGAGAAAACCGCGTTGACATTTTTTCCAAATGCTTTGCAATATCTCCTTAACGAAAAGAGCTGGAAGGCTGAAAATGCAGATTTAGACTTGTAGGCATTGTGTGAACAAGATAACGTTGAAAAATCGGCCCCAGCTTATTCCACCTTAGAGAAAACCGCGTTGACATTTTTTCCAAATGCCTTGCAATATCTCCTTAACGAAAAGAGCTAGAAGGCTGAAAATGCATATTTAGACTTGTAGGCATTGTGTGAACAAGATAGCGTTGAAAAATCGGCTCTAGCTTATTCCGCCTTAGAGAAAACCGCGTTGACATTTTTTCCAAATGCCTTGCAATATCTCCTTAACGAAAAGAGCTAGAAGGCTGAAAATGCATATTTAGACTTGTAGGCATTGTGTGAACAAGATAGCGTTGAAAAATCGGCTCTAGCTTATTCCGCCTTAGAGAAAACCGCGTTGACATTTTTTCCAAATGCCTTGCAATATCTCCTTAACGAAAAGAGCTAGAAGGCTGAAAATGCATATTTAGACTTGTAGGCATTGTGTGAACAAGATAGCGTTGAAAAATCGGCTCTAGCTTATTCCGCCTTAGAGAAAACCGCGTTGACATTTTTTCCAAATGCCTTGCAATATCTCCTTAACGAAAAGAGCTAGAAGGCTGAAAATGCATATTTAGACTTGTAGGCATTGTGTGAACAAGATAGCATTGAAAAATCGGCTCTAGCTTATTCCGCCTTAGAGAAAACCGCGTTGACATTTTTTCCAAATGCCTTGCAATATCTCCTTAACGAAAAGAGCTAGAAGGCTGAAAATGCATATTTAGACTTGTAGGCATTGTGTGAACAAGATAGCGTTGAAAAATCGGCTCTAGCTTATTCCGCCTTAGAGAAAACCGCGTTGACATTTTTTCCAAATGCCTTGCAATATCTCCTTAACGAAAAGAGCTAGAAGGCTGAAAATGCAGATTTAGACTTGTAGGCATTGTGTGAACAAGATAACGTTGAAAAATCGGCCCCAGCTTATTCCACCTTAGAGAAAACCGCGTTGACATTTTTTCCAAATGCTTTGCAATATCTCCTTAACGAAAAGAGCTGGAAGGCTGAAAATGCAGATTTAGACTTGTAGGCATTGTGTGAACAAGATAACGTTGAAAAATCGGCCCCAGCTTATTCCACCTTAGAGAAAACCGCGTTGACATTTTTTCCAAATGCTTTGCAATATCTCCTTAACGAAAAGAGCTGGAAGGCTGAAAATGCAGATTTAGACTTGTAGGCATTGTGTGAACAAGATAACGTTGAAAAATCGGCCCCAGCTTATTCCGCCTTAGAGAAAACCGCGTTGACATTTTTTCCAAATGCTTTGCAATATCTCCTTAACGAAAAGAGCTAGAAGGCTGAAAATGCAGATTTAGACTTGTAGGCATTGTGTGAACAAGATAGCGTTGAAAAATCGGCTCTAGCTTATTCCGCCTTAGAGAAAACCGCGTTGACATTTTTTCCAAATGCCTTGCAATATCTCCTTAACGAAAAGAGCTAGAAGGCTGAAAATGCATATTTAGACTTGTAGGCATTGTGTGAACAAGATAGCGTTGAAAAATCGGCTCTAGCTTATTCCGCCTTAGAGAAAACCGCGTTGACATTTTTTCCAAATGCCTTGCAATATCTCCTTAACGAAAAGAGCTAGAAGGCTGAAAATGCATATTTAGACTTGTAGGCATTGTGTGAACAAGATAGCGTTGAAAAATCGTCTCTAGCTTATTCCGCCTTAGAGAAAACCGCGTTGACATTTTTTCCAAATGCCTTGCAATAACTCCTTAACGAAAAGAGCTAGAAGGCTGAAAATGCATTTTTAGACTTGTAGGCATTGTGTGAACAAGATAGCGTTGAAAAATCGGCTCTAGCTTATTACGCCTTAGAGAAAACCGCGTTGACATTTTTTCCAAATGCCTTGCAATATCTCCTTAACGAAAAGAGCTAGAAGGCTGAAAATGCATATTTAGACTTGTAGGCATTGTGTGAACAAGATAGCGTTGAAAAATCGTCTCTAGCTTATTCCGCCTTAGAGAAAACCGCGTTGACATTTTTTCCAAATGCCTTGCAATAACTCCTTAACGAAAAGAGCTAGAAGGCTGAAAATGCATATTTAGACTTGTAGGCATTGTGTGAACAAGATAGATTTGAAAAATCGGCTCTAGCTTATTCCGCCTTAGAGAAAACCGCGTTGACATTTTTTCCAAATGCCTTGCAATATCTCCTTAACGAAAAGAGCTAGAAGGCTGAAAATGCATATTTAGACTTGTAGGCATTGTGTGAACAAGATAGCGTTGAAAAATCGGCTCTAGCTTATTCCGCCTTAGAGAAAACCGCGTTGACATTTTTTCCAAATGCCTTGCAATATCTCCTTAACGAAAAGAGCTAGAAGGCTGAAAATGCATATTTAGACTTGTAGGCATTGTGTGAACAAGATAGCGTTGAAAAATCGGCTCTAGCTTATTCCGCCTTAGAGAAAACCGCGTTGACATTTTTTCCAAATGCCTTGCAATATCTCCTTAACGAAAAGAGCTAGAAGGCTGAAAATGCATATTTAGACTTGTAGGCATTGTGTGAACAAGATAGCGTTGAAAAATCGGCTCTAGCTTATTCCGCCTTAGAGAAAACCGCGTTGACATTTTTTCCAAATGCCTTGCAATATCTCCTTAACGAAAAGAGCTAGAAGGCTGAAAATGCATATTTAGACTTGTAGGCATTGTGTGAACAAGATAGCATTGAAAAATCGGCTCTAGCTTATTCCGCCTTAGAGAAAACCGCGTTGACATTTTTTCCAAATGCCTTGCAATATCTCCTTAACGAAAAGAGCTAGAAGGCTGAAAATGCATATTTAGACTTGTAGGCATTGTGTGAACAAGATAGCGTTGAAAAATCGGCTCTAGCTTATTCCGCCTTAAAGAAAACCGCGTTGACATTTTTTCCAAATGCCTTGCAATATCTCCTTAACGAAAAGAGCTAGAAGGCTGAAAATGCATATTTAGACTTGTAGGCATTGTGTGAACAAGATAGCGTTGAAAAATCGTCTCTAGCTTATTCCGCCTTAGAGAAAACCGCGTTGACATTTTTTCCAAATGCCTTGCAATAACTCCTTAACGAAAAGAGCTAGAAGGCTGAAAATGCATTTTTAGACTTGTAGGCATTGTGTGAACAAGATAGCGTTGAAAAATCGGCTCTAGCTTATTCCGCCTTAGAGAAAACCGCGTTGACATTTTTTCCAAATGCCTTGCAATATCTCCTTAACGAAAAGAGCTAGAAGGCTGAAAATGCATATTTAGACTTGTAGGCATTGTGTGAACAAGATAGCGTTGAAAAATCGTCTCTAGCTTATTCCGCCTTAGAGAAAACCGCGTTGACATTTTTTCCAAATGCCTTGCAATAACTCCTTAACGAAAAGAGCTAGAAGGCTGAAAATGCATATTTAGACTTGTAGGCATTGTGTGAACAAGATAGCGTTGAAAAATCGGCTCTAGCTTATTCCGCCTTAGAGAAAACCGCGTTGACATTTTTTCCAAATGCCTTGCAATATCTCCTTAACGAAAAGAGCTAGAAGGCTGAAAATGCATATTTAGACTTGTAGGCATTGTGTGAACAAGATAGCGTTGAAAAATCGGCTCTAGCTTATTCCGCCTTAGAGAAAACCGCGTTGACATTTTTTCCAAATGCCTTGCAATATCTCCTTAACGAAAAGAGCTAGAAGGCTGAAAATGCATATTTAGACTTGTAGGCATTGTGTGAACAAGATAGCGTTGAAAAATCGGCTCTAGCTTATTCCGCCTTAGAGAAAACCGCGTTGACATTTTTTCCAAATGCCTTGCAATATCTCCTTAACGAAAAGAGCTAGAAGGCTGAAAATGCATATTTAGACTTGTAGGCATTGTGTGAACAAGATAGCGTTGAAAAATCGGCTCTAGCTTATTCCGCCTTAGAGAAAACCGCGTTGACATTTTTTCCAAATGCCTTGCAATATCTCCTTAACGAAAAGAGCTAGAAGGCTGAAAATGCATATTTAGACTTGTAGGCATTGTGTGAACAAGATAGCATTGAAAAATCGGCTCTAGCTTATTCCGCCTTAGAGAAAACCGCGTTGACATTTTTTCCAAATGCCTTGCAATATCTCCTTAACGAAAAGAGCTAGAAGGCTGAAAATGCATATTTAGACTTGTAGGCATTGTGTGAACAAGATAGCGTTGAAAAATCGGCTCTAGCTTATTCCGCCTTAGAGAAAACCGCGTTGACATTTTTTCCAAATGCCTTGCAATATCTCCTTAACGAAAAGAGCTAGAAGGCTGAAAATGCAGATTTAGACTTGTAGGCATTGTGTGAACAAGATAACGTTGAAAAATCGGCCCCAGCTTATTCCACCTTAGAGAAAACCGCGTTGACATTTTTTCCAAATGCTTTGCAATATCTCCTTAACGAAAAGAGCTGGAAGGCTGAAAATGCAGATTTAGACTTGTAGGCATTGTGTGAACAAGATAACGTTGAAAAATCGGCCCCAGCTTATTCCACCTTAGAGAAAACCGCGTTGACATTTTTTCCAAATGCTTTGCAATATCTCCTTAACGAAAAGAGCTGGAAGGCTGAAAATGCAGATTTAGACTTGTAGGCATTGTGTGAACAAGATAACGTTGAAAAATCGGCCCCAGCTTATTCCGCCTTAGAGAAAACCGCGTTGACATTTTTTCCAAATGCTTTGCAATATCTCCTTAACGAAAAGAGCTAGAAGGCTGAAAATGCAGATTTAGACTTGTAGGCATTGTGTGAACAAGATAACGTTGAAAAATCGGCCCCAGCTTATTCCGCCTTAGAGAAAACCGCGTTGACATTTTTTCCAAATGCTTTGCAATATCTCCTTAACGAAAAGAGCTAGAAGGCTGAAAATGCAGATTTAGACTTGTAGGCATTGTGTGAACAAGATAACGTTGAAAAATCGGCCCCAGCTTATTCCGCCTTAGAGAAAACCGCGTTGACATTTTTTCCAAATGCTTTGCAATATCTCCTTAACGAAAAGAGCTAGAAGGCTGAAAATGCAGATTTAGACTTGTAGGCATTGTGTGAACAAGATAGATTTGAAAAATCGGCCCCAGCTTATTCCGCCTTAGAGAAAACCGCGTTGACATTTTTTCCAAATGCTTTGCAATATCTCCTTAACGAAAAGAGCTGGAAGGCTGAAAATGCAGATTTAGACTTGTAGGCATTGTGTGAACAAGATAACGTTGAAAAATCGGCCCCAGCTTATTCCGCCTTAGAGAAAACCGCGTTGACATTTTTTCCAAATGCCTTGCAATATCTCCTTAACGAAAAGAGCTAGAAGGCTGAAAATGCATATTTAGACTTGTAGGCATTGTGTGAACAAGATAGCGTTGAAAAATCGTCTCTAGCTTATTCCGCCTTAGAGAAAACCGCGTTGACATTTTTTCCAAATGCCTTGCAATAACTCCTTAACGAAAAGAGCTAGAAGGCTGAAAATGCATTTTTAGACTTGTAGGCATTGTGTGAACAAGATAGCGTTGAAAAATCGGCTCTAGCTTATTCCGCCTTAGAGAAAACCGCGTTGACATTTTTTCCAAATGCCTTGCAATATCTCCTTAACGAAAAGAGCTAGAAGGCTGAAAATGCATATTTAGACTTGTAGGCATTGTGTGAACAAGATAGCGTTGAAAAATCGTCTCTAGCTTATTCCGCCTTAGAGAAAACCGCGTTGACATTTTTTTCCAAATGCCTTGCAATAACTCCTTAACGAAAAGAGCTAGAAGGCTGAAAATGCATTTTTAGACTTGTAGGCATTGTGTGAACAAGATAGCGTTGAAAAATTCGGCTCTAGCTTATTCCGCCTTAGAGAAAACCGCGTTGACATTTTTTCCAAATGCCTTGCAATATCTCCTTAACGAAAAGAGCTAGAAGGCTGAAAATGCATATTTAGACTTGTAGGCATTGTGTGAACAAGATAGCGTTGAAAAATCGTCTCTAGCTTATTCCGCCTTAGAGAAAACCGCGTTGACATTTTTTCCAAATGCTTTGCAATAACTCCTTAACGAAAAGAGCTAGAAGGCTGAAAATGCATATTTAGACTTGTAGGCATTGTGTGAACAAGATAGATTTGAAAAATCGGCTCTAGCGTATTCCGCCTTAGAGAAAACCGCGTTGACATTTTTTCCAAATGCCTTGCAATATCTCCTTAACGAAAAGAGCTAGAAGGCTGAAAATGCATATTTAGACTTGTAGGCATTGTGTGAACAAGATAGCGTTGAAAAATCGGCTCTAGCTTATTCCGCCTTAGAGAAAACCGCGTTGACATTTTTTCCAAATGCCTTGCAATATCTCCTTAACGAAAAGAGCTAGAAGGCTGAAAATGCATATTTAGACTTGTAGGCATTGTGTGAACAAGATAGCGTTGAAAAATCGGCTCTAGCTTATTCCGCCTTAGAGAAAACCGCGTTGACATTTTTTCCAAATGCCTTGCAATATCTCCTTAACGAAAAGAGCTAGAAGGCTGAAAATGCATATTTAGACTTGTAGGCATTGTGTGAACAAGATAGCGTTGAAAAATCGGCTCTAGCTTATTCCGCCTTAGAGAAAACCGCGTTGACATTTTTTCCAAATGCCTTGCAATATCTCCTTAACGAAAAGAGCTAGAAGGCTGAAAATGCATATTTAGACTTGTAGGCATTGTGTGAACAAGATAGCGTTGAAAAATCGTCTCTAGCTTATTCCGCCTTAGAGAAAACCGCGTTGACATTTTTTCCAAATGCCTTGCAATAACTCCTTAACGAAAAGAGCTAGAAGGCTGAAAATGCATTTTTAGACTTGTAGGCATTGTGTGAACAAGATAGCGTTGAAAAATCGGCTCTAGCTTATTCCGCCTTAGAGAAAACCGCGTTGACATTTTTTCCAAATGCCTTGCAATATCTCCTTAACGAAAAGAGCTAGAAGGCTGAAAATGCATATTTAGACTTGTAGGCATTGTGTGAACAAGATAGCGTTGAAAAATCGTCTCTAGCTTATTCCGCCTTAGAGAAAACCGCGTTGACATTTTTTCCAAATGCCTTGCAATAACTCCTTAACGAAAAGAGCTAGAAGGCTGAAAATGCATATTTAGACTTGTAGGCATTGTGTGAACAAGATAGATTTGAAAAATCGGCTCTAGCTTATTCCGCCTTAGAGAAAACCGCGTTGACATTTTTTCCAAATGCCTTGCAATATCTCCTTAACGAAAAGAGCTAGAAGGCTGAAAATGCATATTTAGACTTGTAGGCATTGTGTGAACAAGATAGCGTTGAAAAATCGGCTCTAGCTTATTCCGCCTTAGAGAAAACCGCGTTGACATTTTTTCCAAATGCCTTGCAATATCTCCTTAACGAAAAGAGCTAGAAGGCTGAAAATGCATATTTAGACTTGTAGGCATTGTGTGAACAAGATAGCGTTGAAAAATCGGCTCTAGCTTATTCCGCCTTAGAGAAAACCGCGTTGACATTTTTTCCAAATGCCTTGCAATATCTCCTTAACGAAAAGAGCTAGAAGGCTGAAAATGCATATTTAGACTTGTAGGCATTGTGTGAACAAGATAGCGTTGAAAAATCGGCTCTAGCTTATTCCGCCTTAGAGAAAACCGCGTTGACATTTTTTCCAAATGCCTTGCAATATCTCCTTAACGAAAAGAGCTAGAAGGCTGAAAATGCATATTTAGACTTGTAGGCATTGTGTGAACAAGATAGCATTGAAAAATCGGCTCTAGCTTATTCCGCCTTAGAGAAAACCGCGTTGACATTTTTTCCAAATGCCTTGCAATATCTCCTTAACGAAAAGAGCTAGAAGGCTGAAAATGCATATTTAGACTTGTAGGCATTGTGTGAACAAGATAGCGTTGAAAAATCGGCTCTAGCTTATTCCGCCTTAAAGAAAACCGCGTTGACATTTTTTCCAAATGCCTTGCAATATCTCCTTAACGAAAAGAGCTAGAAGGCTGAAAATGCATATTTAGACTTGTAGGCATTGTGTGAACAAGATAGCGTTGAAAAATCGTCTCTAGCTTATTCCGCCTTAGAGAAAACCGCGTTGACATTTTTTCCAAATGCCTTGCAATAACTCCTTAACGAAAAGAGCTAGAAGGCTGAAAATGCATATTTAGACTTGTAGGCATTGTGTGAACAAGATAGCGTTGAAAAATCGGCTCTAGCTTATTCCGCCTTAGAGAAAACCGCGTTGACATTTTTTCCAAATGCCTTGCAATATCTCCTTAACGAAAAGAGCTAGAAGGCTGAAAATGCATATTTAGACTTGTAGGCATTGTGTGAACAAGATAGCGTTGAAAAATCGGCTCTAGCTTATTCCGCCTTAGAGAAAACCGCGTTGACATTTTTTCCAAATGCCTTGCAATATCTCCTTAACGAAAAGAGCTAGAAGGCTGAAAATGCATATTTAGACTTGTAGGCATTGTGTGAACAAGATAGCGTTGAAAAATCGGCTCTAGCTTATTCCGCCTTAGAGAAAACCGCGTTGACATTTTTTCCAAATGCCTTGCAATATCTCCTTAACGAAAAGAGCTAGAAGGCTGAAAATGCATATTTAGACTTGTAGGCATTGTGTGAACAAGATAGCGTTGAAAAATCGGCTCTAGCTTATTCCGCCTTAGAGAAAACCGCGTTGACATTTTTTCCAAATGCCTTGCAATATCTCCTTAACGAAAAGAGCTAGAAGGCTGAAAATGCATATTTAGACTTGTAGGCATTGTGTGAACAAGATAGCATTGAAAAATCGGCTCTAGCTTATTCCGCCTTAGAGAAAACCGCGTTGACATTTTTTCCAAATGCCTTGCAATATCTCCTTAACGAAAAGAGCTAGAAGGCTGAAAATGCATATTTAGACTTGTAGGCATTGTGTGAACAAGATAGCGTTGAAAAATCGGCTCTAGCTTATTCCGCCTTAGAGAAAACCGCGTTGACATTTTTTCCAAATGCCTTGCAATATCTCCTTAACGAAAAGAGCTAGAAGGCTGAAAATGCATATTTAGACTTGTAGGCATTGTGTGAACAAGATAGCGTTGAAAAATCGGCTCTAGCTTATTCCGCCTTAGAGAAAACCGCGTTGACATTTTTTCCAAATGCCTTGCAATAACTCCTTAACGAAAAGAGCTAGAAGGCTGAAAATGCATATTTAGACTTGTAGGCATTGTGTGAACAAGATAGCATTGAAAAATCGGCTCTAGCTTATTCCGCCTTAGAGAAAACCGCGTTGACATTTTTTCCAAATGCCTTGCAATAACTCCTTAACGAAAAGAGCTAGAAGGCTGAAAATGCATATTTAGACTTGTAGGCATTGTGTGAACAAGATAGCGTTGAAAAATCGGCTCTAGCTTATTCCGCCTTAGAGAAAACCGCGTTGACATTTTTTCCAAATGCCTTGCAATATCTCCTTTACGAAAAGAGCTAGAAGGCTGAAAATGCATATTTAGACTTGTAGGCATTGTGTGAACAAGATAGCGTTGAAAAATCGTCTCTAGCTTATTCCGCCTTAGAGAAAACCGCGTTGACATTTTTTCCAAATGCCTTGCAATAACTCCTTAACGAAAAGAGCTAGAAGGCTGAAAATGCATATTTAGACTTGTAGGCATTGTGTAAACAAGATAGCGTTGAAAAATCGGCTCTAGCTTATTCCGCCTTAGAGAAAACCGCGTTGACATTTTTTCCAAATGCCTTGCAATATCTCCTTAACGAAAAGAGCTAGAAGGCTGAATATGCATATTTAGACTTGTAGGCATTGTCTGAACAAGATTGCGTTGAAAAATCGGCTCTAGCTTATTCCGCCTTAGAGAAAACCGCGTTGACATTTTTTCCAAATGCCTTGCAATATCTCCTTAACGAAAAGAGCTAGAAGGCTGAAAATGCATATTTAGACTTGTATGCATTGTGTGAACAAGATAGCGTTGAAAAATCGGCTCTAGCTTATTCCGCCTTAGAGAAAACCGCGTTGACATTTTTTCCAAATGCCTTGCAATATCTCCTTAACGAAAAGAGCTAGAAGGCTGAAAATGCATATTTAGACTTGTAGGCATTGTTTGAACAAGATAGCGTTGAAAAATCGTCTCTAGCTTGTTCCGCCTTAGAGAAAACCGCGTTGACATTTTTTCCAAATGCCTTGCAATATCTCCTTAACGAAAAGAGCTAGAAGGCTGAAAATGCATATTTAGACTTGTAGGCATTGTGTGAACAAGATAGCGTTGAAAAATCGTCTCTAGCTTATTCCGCCTTAGAGAAAACCGCGTTGACATTTTTTCCAAATGCCTTGCAATATCTCCTTAACGAAAAGAGCTAGAAGGCTGAAAATGCATATTTAGACTTGTAGGCATTGTGTGAACAAGATAGCGTTGAAAAATCGTCTCTAGCTTATTCCGCCTTAGAGAAAACCGCGTTGACATTTTTTCCAAATGCCTTGCAATAACTCCTTAACGAAAAGAGCTAGAAGGCTGAAAATGCATATTTAGACTTGTAGGCATTGTGTGAACAAGATAGCGTTGAAAAATCGGCTCTAGCTTATTCCGCCTTAGAGAAAACCGCGTTGACATTTTTTCCAAATGCCTTGCAATATCTCCTTAACGAAAAGAGCTAGAAGGCTGAAAATGCATATTTAGACTTGTAGGCATTGTGTGAACAAGATAGCGTTGAAAAATCGGCTCTAGCTTATTCCGCCTTAGAGAAAACCGCGTTGACATTTTTTCCAAATGCCTTGCAATATCTCCTTAACGAAAAGAGCTAGAAGGCTGAAAATGCATATTTAGACTTGTAGGCATTGTGTGAACAAGATAGCGTTGAAAAATCGGCTCTAGCTTATTCCGCCTTAGAGAAAACCGCGTTGACATTTTTTCCAAATGCCTTGCAATATCTCCTTAACGAAAAGAGCTAGAAGGCTGAAAATGCATATTTAGACTTGTAGGCATTGTGTGAACAAGATAGCGTTGAAAAATCGGCTCTAGCTTATTCCGCCTTAGAGAAAACCGCGTTGACATTTTGACCAAATGCCTTGCAATATCTCCTTAACGAAAAGAGCTAGAAGGCTGAAAATGCATATTTAGACTTGTAGGCATTGTGTGAACAAGATAGCATTGAAAAATCGGCTCTAGCTTATTCCGCCTTAGAGAAAACCGCGTTGACATTTTTTCCAAATGCCTTGCAATAGCTCCTTAACGAAAAGAGCTAGAAGGCTGAAAATGCATATTTAGACTTGTAGGCATTGTGTGAACAAGATAGCGTTGAAAAATCGGCTCTAGCTTATTCCGCCTTAGAGAAAACCGCGTTGACATTTTTTCCAAATGCCTTGCAATATCTCCTTAACGAAAAGAGCTAGAAGGCTGAAAATGCATATTTAGACTTGTAGGCATTCTGTGAACAAGATAGCGTTGAAAAATCGGCTCTAGCTTATTCCGCCTTAGAGAAAACCGCGTTGACATTTTTTCCAAATGCCTTGCAATATCTCCTTAACGAAAAGAGCTAGAAGGCTGAAAATGCATATTTAGACTTGTAGGCATTGTGTGAACAAGATAACGTTGAAAAATCGGCCCCAGCTTATTCCGCCTTAGAGAAAACCGCGTTGACATTTTTTCCAAATGCTTTGCAATATCTCCTTAACGAAAAGAGCTGGAAGGCTGAAAATGCAGATTTAGACTTGTAGGCATTGTGTGAACAAGATAACGTTGAAAAATCGGCCCCAGCTTATTCCACCTTAGAGAAAACCGCGTTGACATTTTTTCCAAATGCTTTGCAATATCTCCTTAACGAAAAGAGCTGGAAGGCTGAAAATGCAGATTTAGACTTGTAGGCATTGTGTGAACAAGATAACGTTGAAAAATCGGCCCCAGCTTATTCCGCCTTAGAGAAAACCGCGTTGACATTTTTTCCAAATGCTTTGCAATATCTCCTTAACGAAAAGAGCTAGAAGGCTGAAAATGCAGATTTAGACTTGTAGGCATTGTGTGAACAAGATAACGTTGAAAAATCGGCCCCAGCTTATTCCGCCTTAGAGAAAAGCGCGTTGACATTTTTTCCAAATGCTTTGCAATATCTCCTTAACGAAAAGAGCTAGAAGGCTGAAAATGCAGATTTAGACTTGTAGGCATTGTGTGAACAAGATAACGTTGAAAAATCGGCCCCAGCTTATTCCGCCTTAGAGAAAACCGCGTTGACATTTTTTCCAAATGCTTTGCAATATCTCCTTAACGAAAAGAGCTAGAAGGCTGAAAATGCAGATTTAGACTTGTAGGCATTGTGTGAACAAGATAACGTTGAAAAATCGGCCCCAGCTTATTCCGCCTTAGAGAAAACCGCGTTGACATTTTTTCCAAATGCTTTGCAATATCTCCTTAACGAAAAGAGCTAGAAGGCTGAAAATGCAGATTTAGACTTGTAGCCATTGTGTGAACAAGATAACGTTGAAAAACCGGCCCCAGCTTATTCCGCCTTAGAGAAAACCGCGTTGACATTTTTTCCAAATGCTTTGCAATATCTCCTTAACGAAAAGAGCTAGAAGGCTGAAAATGCAGATTTAGACTTGTAGGCATTGTGTGAACAAGATAACGTTGAAAAATCGGCCCCAGCTTATTCCGCCTTAGAGAAAACCGCGTTGACATTTTTTCCAAATGCTTTGCAATATCTCCTTAACGAAAAGAGCTGGAAGGCTGAAAATGCAGATTTAGACTTGTAGGCATTGTGTGAACAAGATAACGTTGAAAAATCGGCCCCAGCTTATTCCGCCTTAGAGAAAACCGCGTTGACATTTTTTCCAAATGCTTTGCAATATCTCCTTAACGAAAAGAGCTAGAAGGCTGAAAATGCAGATTTAGACTTGTAGGCATTGTGTGAACAAGATAACGTTGAAAAATCGGCCCCAGCTTATTCCGCCTTAGAGAAAACCGCGTTGACATTTTTTCCAAATGCTTTGCAATATCTCCTTAACGAAAAGAGCTAGAAGGCTGAAAATGCAGATTTAGACTTGTAGGCATTGTGTGAACAAGATAACGTTGAAAAATCGGCGCCAGCTTATTCCGCCTTAGAGAAAACCGCGTTGACATTTTTTCCAAATGCTTTGCAATATCTCCTTAACGAAAAGAGCTGGAAGGCTGAAAATGCAGATTTAGACTTGTAGGCATTGTGTGAACAAGATAACGTTGAAAAATCGGCCCCAGCTTATTCCGCCTTAGAGAAAACCGCGTTGACATTTTTTCCAAATGCTTTGCAATATCTCCTTAACGAAAAGAGCTGGAAGGCTGAAAATGCAGATTTAGACTTGTAGGCATTGTATGAACAAGATAACGTTGAAAAATCGGCCCCAGCTTATTCCGCCTTAGAGAAAACCGCGTTGACATTTTTTCCAAATGCTTTGCAATATCTCCTTAACGAAAAGAGCTAGAAGGCTGAAAATGCAGATTTAGACTTGTAGGCATTGTGTGAACAAGATAACGTTGAAAAATCGGCCCCAGCTTATTCCGCCTTAGAGAAAACCGCGTTGACATTTTTTCCAAATGCTTTGCAATATCTCCTTAACGAAAAGAGCTAGAAGGCTGAAAATGCAGATTTAGACTTGTAGGCATTGTGTGAACAAGATAACGTTGAAAAATCGGCCCCAGCTTATTCCGCCTTAGAGAAAACCGCGTTGACATTTTTTCCAAATGCTTTGCAATATCTCCTTAACGAAAAGAGCTGGAAGGCTGAAAATGCAGATTTAGACTTGTAGGCATTGTGTGAACAAGATAACGTTGAAAAATCGGCCCCAGCTTATTCCGCCTTAGAGAAAACCGCGTTGACATTTTTTCCAAATGCTTTGCAATATCTCCTTAACGAAAAGAGCTAGAAGGCTGAAAATGCAGATTTAGACTTGTAGGCATTGTGTGAACAAGATAACGTTGAAAAATCGGCCCCAGCTTATTCCGCCTTAGAGAAAACCGCGTTGACATTTTTTCCAAATGCTTTGCAATATCTCCTTAACGAAAAGAGCTGGAAGGCTGAAAATGCAGATTTAGACTTGTAGGCATTGTGTGAACAAGATAGCGTTGAAAAATCGGCCCCAGCTTATTCCGCCTTAGAGAAAACCGCGTTGACATTTTTTCCAAATGCTTTGCAATATCTCCTTAACGAAAAGAGCTGGAAGGCTGAAAATGCAGATTTAGACTTGTAGGCATTGTGTGAACAAGATAACGTTGAAAAATCGGCCCCAGCTTATTCCGCCTTAGAGAAAACCGCGTTGACATTTTTTCCAAATGCTTTGCAATATCTCCTTAACGAAAAGAGCTAGAAGGCTGAAAATGCAGATTTAGACTTGTAGGCATTGTGTGAACAAGATAACGTTGAAAAATCGGCCCCAGCTTATTCCGCCTTAGAGAAAACCGCGTTGACATTTTTTCCAAATGCTTTGCAATATCTCCTTAACGAAAAGAGCTGGAAGGCTGAAAATGCAGATTTAGACTTGTAGGCATTGTGTGAACAAGCTAACGTTGAAAAATCGGCCCCAGCTTATTCCGCCTTAGAGAAAACCGCGTTGACATTTTTTCCAAATGCTTTGCAATATCTCCTTAACGAAAAGAGCTAGAAGGCTGAAAATGCAGATTTAGACTTGTAGGCATTGTGTGAACAAGATAACGTTGAAAAATCGGCCCCAGCTTATTCCGCCTTAGAGAAAACCGCGTTGACATTTTTTCCAAATGCTTTGCAATATCTCCTTAATGAAAAGAGCTGGAAGGCTGAAAATGCAGATTTAGACTTGTAGGCATTGTGTGAACAAGATAACGTTGAAAAATCGGCCCCAGCTTATTCCGCCTTAGAGAAAACCGCGTTGACATTTTTTCCAAATGCTTTGCAATATCTCCTTAACGAAAAGAGCTGGAAGGCTGAAAATGCAGATTTAGACTTGTAGGCATTGTGTGAACAAGATAACGTTGAAAAATCGGCCCCAGCTTATTCCGCCTTAGAGAAAACCGCGTTGACATTTTTTCCAAATGCTTTGCAATATCTCCTTAACGAAAAGAGCTAGAAGGCTGAAAATGCAGATTTAGACTTGTAGGCATTGTGTGAACAAGATAACGTTGAAAAATCGGCCCCAGCTTATTCCGCCTTAGAGAAAACCGCGTTGACATTTTTTCCAAATGCTTTGCAATATCTCCTTAACGAAAAGAGCTAGAAGGCTGAAAATGCAGATTTAGACTTGTAGGCATTGTGTGAACAAGATAACGTTGAAAAATCGGCCCCAGCTTATTCCGCCTTAGAGAAAACCGCGTTGACATTTTTTCCAAATGCTTTGCAATATCTCCTTAACGAAAAGAGCTGGAAGGCTGAAAATGCAGATTTAGACTTGTAGGCATTGTGTGAACAAGATAACGTTGAAAAATCGGCCCCAGCTTATTCCGCCTTAGAGAAAACCGCGTTGACATTTTTTCCAAATGCTTTGCAATATCTCCTTAACGAAAAGAGCTGGAAGGCTGAAAATGCAGATTTAGACTTGTAGGCATTGTGTGAACAAGATAACGTTGAAAAATCGGCCCCAGCTTATTCCGCCTTAGAGAAAACCGCGTTGACATTTTTTCCAAATGCTTTGCAATATCTCCTTAACGAAAAGAGCTGGAAGGCTGAAAATGCAGATTTAGACTTGTAGGCATTGTGTGAACAAGATAACGTTGAAAAATCGGCCCCAGCTTATTCCGCCTTAGAGAAAACCGCGTTGACATTTTTTCCAAATGCTTTGCAATATCTCCTTAACGAAAAGAGCTAGAAGGCTGAAAATGCAGATTTAGACTTGTAGGCATTGTGTGAACAAGATAACGTTGAAAAATCGGCCCCAGCTTATTCCGCCTTAGAGAAAACCGCGTTGACATTTTTTCCAAATGCTTTGCAATATCTCCTTAACGAAAAGAGCTGGAAGGCTGAAAATGCAGATTTAGACTTGTAGGCATTGTGTGAACAAGATAACGTTGAAAAATCGGCCCCAGCTTATTCCGCCTTAGAGAAAACCGCGTTGACATTTTTTCCAAATGCTTTGCAATATCTCCTTAACGAAAAGAGCTAGAAGGCTGAAAATGCAGATTTAGACTTGTAGGCATTGTGTGAACAAGATAACGTTGAAAAATCGGCCCCAGCTTATTCCGCCTTAGAGAAAACCGCGTTGACATTTTTTCCAAATGCTTTGCAATATCTCCTTAACGAAAAGAGCTAGAAGGCTGAAAATGCAGATTTAGACTTGTAGGCATTGTGTGAACAAGATAACGTTGAAAAATCGGCCCCAGCTTATTCCGCCTTAGAGAAAACCGCGTTGACATTTTTTCCAAATGCTTTGCAATATCTCCTTAACGAAAAGAGCTGGAAGGCTGAAAATGCAGATTTAGACTTGTAGGCATTGTGTGAACAAGATAACGTTGAAAAATCGGCCCCAGCTTATTCCGCCTTAGAGAAAACCGCGTTGACATTTTTTCCAAATGCTTTGCAATATCTCCTTAACGAAAAGAGCTGGAAGGCTGAAAATGCAGATTTAGACTTGTAGGCATTGTGTGAACAAGATAACGTTGAAAAATCGGCCCCAGCTTATTCCGCCTTAGAGAAAACCGCGTTGACATTTTTTCCAAATGCTTTGCAATATCTCCTTAACGAAAAGAGCTGGAAGGCTGAAAATGCAGATTTAGACTTGTAGGCATTGTGTGAACAAGATAACGTTGAAAAATCGGCCCCAGCTTATTCCGCCTTAGAGAAAACCGCGTTGACATTTTTTCCAAATGCTTTGCAATATCTCCTTAACGAAAAGAGCTAGAAGGCTGAAAATGCAGATTTAGACTTGTAGGCATTGTGTGAACAAGATAACGTTGAAAAATCGGCCCCAGCTTATTCCGCCTTAGAGAAAACCGCGTTGACATTTTTTCCAAATGCTTTGCAATATCTCCTTAACGAAAAGAGCTAGAAGGCTGAAAATGCAGATTTAGACTTGTAGGCATTGTGTGAACAAGATAACGTTGAAAAATCGGCCCCAGCTTATTCCGCCTTAGAGAAAACCGCGTTGACATTTTTTCCAAATGCTTTGCAATATCTCCTTAACGAAAAGAGCTAGAAGGCTGAAAATGCAGATTTAGACTTGTAGGCATTGTGTGAACAAGATAACGTTGAAAAATCGGCCCCAGCTTATTCCGCCTTAGAGAAAACCGCGTTGACATTTTTTCCAAATGCTTTGCAATATCTCCTTAACGAAAAGAGCTAGAAGGCTGAAAATGCAGATTTAGACTTGTAGGCATTGTGTGAACAAGATAACGTTGAAAAATCGGCCCCAGCTTATTCCGCCTTAGAGAAAACCGCGTTGACATTTTTTCCAAATGCTTTGCAATATCTCCTTAACGAAAAGAGCTAGAAGGCTGAAAATGCAGATTTAGACTTGTAGGCATTGTGTGAACAAGATAACGTTGAAAAATCGGCCCCAGCTTATTCCGCCTTAGAGAAAACCGCGTTGACATTTTTTCCAAATGCTTTGCAATATCTCCTTAACGAAAAGAGCTGGAAGGCTGAAAATGCAGATTTAGACTTGTAGGCATTGTGTGAACAAGATAACGTTGAAAAATCGGCCCCAGCTTATTCCGCCTTAGAGAAAACCGCGTTGACATTTTTTCCAAATGCTTTGCAATATCTCCTTAACGAAAAGAGCTAGAAGGCTGAAAATGCAGATTTAGACTTGTAGGCATTGTGTGAACAAGATAACGTTGAAAAATCGGCCCCAGCTTATTCCGCCTTAGAGAAAACCGCGTTGACATTTTTTCCAAATGCTTTGCAATATCTCCTTAACGAAAAGAGCTAGAAGGCTGAAAATGCAGATTTAGACTTGTAGGCATTGTGTGAACAAGATAACGTTGAAAAATCGGCCCCAGCTTATTCCGCCTTAGAGAAAACCGCGTTGACATTTTTTCCAAATGCTTTGCAATATCTCCTTAACGAAAAGAGCTGGAAGGCTGAAAATGCAGATTTAGACTTGTAGGCATTGTGTGAACAAGATAACGTTGAAAAATCGGCCCCAGCTTATTCCGCCTTAGAGAAAACCGCGTTGACATTTTTTCCAAATGCTTTGCAATATCTCCTTAACGAAAAGAGCTGGAAGGCTGAAAATGCAGATTTAGACTTGTAGGCATTGTGTGAACAAGATAACGTTGAAAAATCGGCCCCAGCTTATTCCGCCTTAGAGAAAACCGCGTTGACATTTTTTCCAAATGCTTTGCAATATCTCCTTAACGAAAAGAGCTAGAAGGCTGAAAATGCAGATTTAGACTTGTAGGCATTGTGTGAACAAGATAACGTTGAAAAATCGGCCCCAGCTTATTCCGCCTTAGAGAAAACCGCGTTGACATTTTTTCCAAATGCTTTGCAATATCTCCTTAACGAAAAGAGCTGGAAGGCTGAAAATGCAGATTTAGACTTGTAGGCATTGTGTGAACAAGATAACGTTGAAAAATCGGCCCCAGCTTATTCCGCCTTAGAGAAAACCGCGTTGACATTTTTTCCAAATGCTTTGCAATATCTCCTTAACGAAAAGAGCTAGAAGGCTGAAAATGCAGATTTAGACTTGTAGGCATTGTGTGAACAAGATAACGTTGAAAAATCGGCCCCAGCTTATTCCGCCTTAGAGAAAACCGCGTTGACATTTTTTCCAAATGCTTTGCAATATCTCCTTAACGAAAAGAGCTGGAAGGCTGAAAATGCAGATTTAGACTTGTAGGCATTGTGTGAACAAGATAACGTTGAAAAATCGGCCCCAGCTTATTCCGCCTTAGAGAAAACCGCGTTGACATTTTTTCCAAATGCTTTGCAATATCTCCTTAACGAAAAGAGCTGGAAGGCTGAAAATGCAGATTTAGACTTGTAGGCATTGTGTGAACAAGATAACGTTGAAAAATCGGCCCCAGCTTATTCCGCCTTAGAGAAAACCGCGTTGACATTTTTTCCAAATGCTTTGCAATATCTCCTTAACGAAAAGAGCTAGAAGGCTGAAAATGCAGATTTAGACTTGTAGGCATTGTGTGAACAAGATAACGTTGAAAAATCGGCCCCAGCTTATTCCGCCTTAGAGAAAACCGCGTTGACATTTTTTCCAAATGCTTTGCAATATCTCCTTAACGAAAAGAGCTGGAAGGCTGAAAATGCAGATTTAGACTTGTAGGCATTGTGTGAACAAGATAACGTTGAAAAATCGGCCCCAGCTTATTCCGCCTTAGAGAAAACCGCGTTGACATTTTTTCCAAATGCTTTGCAATATCTCCTTAACGAAAAGAGCTAGAAGGCTGAAAATGCAGATTTAGACTTGTAGGCATTGTGTGAACAAGATAACGTTGAAAAATCGGCCCCAGCTTATTCCGCCTTAGAGAAAACCGCGTTGACATTTTTTCCAAATGCTTTGCAATATCTCCTTAACGAAAAGAGCTGGAAGGCTGAAAATGCAGATTTAGACTTGTAGGCATTGTGTGAACAAGATAACGTTGAAAAATCGGCCCCAGCTTATTCCGCCTTAGAGAAAACCGCGTTGACATTTTTTCCAAATGCTTTGCAATATCTCCTTAACGAAAAGAGCTGGAAGGCTGAAAATGCAGATTTAGACTTGTAGGCATTGTGTGAACAAGATAACGTTGAAAAATCGGCCCCAGCTTATTCCGCCTTAGAGAAAACCGCGTTGACATTTTTTCCAAATGCTTTGCAATATCTCCTTAACGAAAAGAGCTAGAAGGCTGAAAATGCAGATTTAGACTTGTAGGCATTGTGTGAACAAGATAACGTTGAAAAATCGGCCCCAGCTTATTCCGCCTTAGAGAAAACCGCGTTGACATTTTTTCCAAATGCTTTGCAATATCTCCTTAACGAAAAGAGCTAGAAGGCTGAAAATGCAGATTTAGACTTGTAGGCATTGTGTGAACAAGATAACGTTGAAAAATCGGCCCCAGCTTATTCCGCCTTAGAGAAAACCGCGTTGACATTTTTTCCAAATGCTTTGCAATATCTCCTTAACGAAAAGAGCTGGAAGGCTGAAAATGCAGATTTAGACTTGTAGGCATTGTGTGAACAAGATAACGTTGAAAAATCGGCCCCAGCTTATTCCGCCTTAGAGAAAACCGCGTTGACATTTTTTCCAAATGCTTTGCAATATCTCCTTAACGAAAAGAGCTGGAAGGCTGAAAATGCAGATTTAGACTTGTAGGCATTGTGTGAACAAGATAACGTTGAAAAATCGGCCCCAGCTTATTCCGCCTTAGAGAAAACCGCGTTGACATTTTTTCCAAATGCTTTGCAATATCTCCTTAACGAAAAGAGCTGGAAGGCTGAAAATGCAGATTTAGACTTGTAGGCATTGTGTGAACAAGATAACGTTGAAAAATCGGCCCCAGCTTATTCCGCCTTAGAGAAAACCGCGTTGACATTTTTTCCAAATGCTTTGCAATATCTCCTTAACGAAAAGAGCTAGAAGGCTGAAAATGCAGATTTAGACTTGTAGGCATTGTGTGAACAAGATAACGTTGAAAAATCGGCCCCAGCTTATTCCGCCTTAGAGAAAACCGCGTTGACATTTTTTCCAAATGCTTTGCAATATCTCCTTAACGAAAAGAGCTGGAAGGCTGAAAATGCAGATTTAGACTTGTAGGCATTGTGTGAACAAGATAACGTTGAAAAATCGGCCCCAGCTTATTCCGCCTTAGAGAAAACCGCGTTGACATTTTTTCCAAATGCTTTGCAATATCTCCTTAACGAAAAGAGCTAGAAGGCTGAAAATGCAGATTTAGACTTGTAGGCATTGTGTGAACAAGATAACGTTGAAAAATCGGCCCCAGCTTATTCCGCCTTAGAGAAAACCGCGTTGACATTTTTTCCAAATGCTTTGCAATATCTCCTTAACGAAAAGAGCTGGAAGGCTGAAAATGCAGATTTAGACTTGTAGGCATTGTGTGAACAAGATAACGTTGAAAAATCGGCCCCAGCTTATTCCGCCTTAGAGAAAACCGCGTTGACATTTTTTCCAAATGCTTTGCAATATCTCCTTAACGAAAAGAGCTGGAAGGCTGAAAATGCAGATTTAGACTTGTAGGCATTGTGTGAACAAGATAACGTTGAAAAATCGGCCCCAGCTTATTCCGCCTTAGAGAAAACCGCGTTGACATTTTTTCCAAATGCTTTGCAATATCTCCTTAACGAAAAGAGCTGGAAGGCTGAAAATGCAGATTTAGACTTGTAGGCATTGTGTGAACAAGATAACGTTGAAAAATCGGCCCCAGCTTATTCCGCCTTAGAGAAAACCGCGTTGACATTTTTTCCAAATGCTTTGCAATATCTCCTTAACGAAAAGAGCTAGAAGGCTGAAAATGCAGATTTAGACTTGTAGGCATTGTGTGAACAAGATAACGTTGAAAAATCGGCCCCAGCTTATTCCGCCTTAGAGAAAACCGCGTTGACATTTTTTCCAAATGCTTTGCAATATCTCCTTAACGAAAAGAGCTGGAAGGCTGAAAATGCAGATTTAGACTTGTAGGCATTGTGTGAACAAGATAACGTTGAAAAATCGGCCCCAGCTTATTCCGCCTTAGAGAAAACCGCGTTGACATTTTTTCCAAATGCTTTGCAATATCTCCTTAACGAAAAGAGCTGGAAGGCTGAAAATGCAGATTTAGACTTGTAGGCATTGTGTGAACAAGATAACGTTGAAAAATCGGCCCCAGCTTATTCCGCCTTAGAGAAAACCGCGTTGACATTTTTTCCAAATGCTTTGCAATATCTCCTTAACGAAAAGAGCTAGAAGGCTGAAAATGCAGATTTAGACTTGTAGGCATTGTGTGAACAAGATAACGTTGAAAAATCGGCCCCAGCTTATTCCGCCTTAGAGAAAACCGCGTTGACATTTTTTCCAAATGCTTTGCAATATCTCCTTAACGAAAAGAGCTAGAAGGCTGAAAATGCAGATTTAGACTTGTAGGCATTGTGTGAACAAGATAACGTTGAAAAATCGGCCCCAGCTTATTCCGCCTTAGAGAAAACCGCGTTGACATTTTTTCCAAATGCTTTGCAATATCTCCTTAACGAAAAGAGCTGGAAGGCTGAAAATGCAGATTTAGACTTGTAGGCATTGTGTGAACAAGATAACGTTGAAAAATCGGCCCCAGCTTATTCCGCCTTAGAGAAAACCGCGTTGACATTTTTTCCAAATGCTTTGCAATATCTCCTTAACGAAAAGAGCTAGAAGGCTGAAAATGCAGATTTAGACTTGTAGGCATTGTGTGAACAAGATAACGTTGAAAAATCGGCCCCAGCTTATTCCGCCTTAGAGAAAACCGCGTTGACATTTTTTCCAAATGCTTTGCAATATCTCCTTAACGAAAAGAGCTGGAAGGCTGAAAATGCAGATTTAGACTTGTAGGCATTGTGTGAACAAGATAACGTTGAAAAATCGGCCCCAGCTTATTCCGCCTTAGAGAAAACCGCGTTGACATTTTTTCCAAATGCTTTGCAATATCTCCTTAACGAAAAGAGCTAGAAGGCTGAAAATGCAGATTTAGACTTGTAGGCATTGTGTGAACAAGATAACGTTGAAAAATCGGCCCCAGCTTATTCCGCCTTAGAGAAAACCGCGTTGACATTTTTTCCAAATGCTTTGCAATATCTCCTTAACGAAAAGAGCTAGAAGGCTGAAAATGCAGATTTAGACTTGTAGGCATTGTGTGAACAAGATAACGTTGAAAAATCGGCCCCAGCTTATTCCGCCTTAGAGAAAACCGCGTTGACATTTTTTCCAAATGCTTTGCAATATCTCCTTAACGAAAAGAGCTGGAAGGCTGAAAATGCAGATTTAGACTTGTAGGCATTGTGTGAACAAGATAACGTTGAAAAATCGGCCCCAGCTTATTCCGCCTTAGAGAAAACCGCGTTGACATTTTTTCCAAATGCTTTGCAATATCTCCTTAACGAAAAGAGCTAGAAGGCTGAAAATGCAGATTTAGACTTGTAGGCATTGTGTGAACAAGATAACGTTGAAAAATCGGCCCCAGCTTATTCCGCCTTAGAGAAAACCGCGTTGACATTTTTTCCAAATGCTTTGCAATATCTCCTTAACGAAAAGAGCTGGAAGGCTGAAAATGCAGATTTAGACTTGTAGGCATTGTGTGAACAAGATAACGTTGAAAAATCGGCCCCAGCTTATTCCGCCTTAGAGAAAACCGCGTTGACATTTTTTCCAAATGCTTTGCAATATCTCCTTAACGAAAAGAGCTGGAAGGCTGAAAATGCAGATTTAGACTTGTAGGCATTGTGTGAACAAGATAACGTTGAAAAATCGGCCCCAGCTTATTCCACCTTAGAGAAAACCGCGTTGACATTTTTTCCAAATGCTTTGCAATATCTCCTTAACGAAAAGAGCTGGAAGGCTGAAAATGCAGATTTAGACTTGTAGGCATTGTGTGAACAAGATAACGTTA